>NC_022013.1:84442776-84445211 GCF_000317375.1 Microtus ochrogaster
AATATGGCGGACAATGAGGGTTGCTGAGAAGCCAAGGACAATGGCGAACATGTTTCTTGAGTCCTTTAAAGGTTCACCTTTCCCACTCTGACCCTGCTTTCAATGGCAAACTAAGACGAGGAAGGGTTAGGAACTTCTCAGGGTCCACAGCCCACACCACCCACAGCAGCACGTTTGGAAGAGCACTCACCACTGGATTATTTCTGTTATTTGGGCTTCCCAGTGGGCAACGGATTCTTTCTTGTCTGCTAGATCTTTGACCTCTTCTTCTAAGTGCTGGTTGCGCAAACTTAAGCTCTCATACAACGTGGTCAGCTGGAAGGCAGTGTGAAGGCATAAGTGGCTTTTAGGAACAGGACTTCACAATACCTAGACACCTGTTGTTCCATCTAATAATGCATAATCTTCCACTAAAAATGTTCATAATTTTATTATTCCATACCACACTGAAGACAGAATTTGGTAATAATGAGCACCTTGAATTTTCCTGCTTTCTTTGCTTTTCCTCACACCCTACACGAAATTGGCTCTAATTGAGAATATTCTTCATCTACCTGAAAAAAAAAAATCAACCAATTCTCCAGGTAACATCCTCTCTTCCTTCTTCCCTCCTCTCTCCCTCTCACCTCTTTTCTGCAATTGCATGTTAACTTTAGAAGATCTTGTAAAGAATCACAAGAACAGACAAAAATTGTTTCGAGTCACCATGTGGTCCTAGAGGTCAAAACCCAGATCCTCTGAAAAGCAGCCCACACAGTGGCCCAGGAGATATGATGCCCTTTTCTGGCCTCTATAGCACTGTGTACAGATGATGTGTACAGGCAGGCAAAACATCCATAAACATAAAATAGAGATAAAGATTTAAAAAATAAAATGAAACTGTGTACCAGTTCAAAAGAACATAGAAAATGAAATAAAATAGATAATGTACTTAATAGGAAGAAACAAAAATGGGTACTGTAAGTGAATTCTCATGAGCCCAACACCCAACTTCAACGACTACCAGACCTCAACAGCAATCTTTTGTTATGTGTTCTCCAGAAAAAAATTTTAATCATATAACTTTCTTTGTAAAATACATTATTTTAAAATGATGCTCTTTCATTTTAAATATAAACATTTGTACCTAAATTTAATAAATTTGTGATCGGGGAATGAAAATAAATTTTTGGGCTGGGTGGTGGCAGTGCACACTTGCCTTTAATACCAGCCCTTGGGAGGCAGAGGTAGGCCAGCCTGGTTTACAAGAGCTAGTTTCGGGACAGCCTCCAAAAGCCACAGAGAAACCCTGTCTTGAAAAACCAGCAAATAGATAGATAGATAGATAGATAGATAGATAGATAGATAGATAGATAGATAGATAGATAGATAGATAAATAAATTTTTGGTGTGCGGGCATAAGGACTGAGTTCTGGGCCTCAGCACCATGTAAAAAGTTTAAGTGTGGCAGGGTGTAGCTGGTATCTGCAACCCCAACGCAGAGGTAGAGTAAGAGGACCCTTGCTGCTCACTGGCCATCTGGCCAAAGCGGTGACTCCCTCCAGGTTCAGGGAGAGACCTTAGCTAAAAAATTAAAGAGGGACATCTAGCCTCCACTCACCTACCTGTGCATGTACAAGCACACATACACACATATACCACGCAAATACTTCAAAACAAACTTCCCACTGTTGAAATTTCTATTTATTTCAACATGCTAAAAGACAAAAACAAAACAAAAGAACAAAAATAGCCAGGTTTGTAAGCTAAATCATGATCCACCAAGAATGTGTGATATGCTTGAAACATTTTATTTACTGGTTTCTTTTATGAAATTAAAATGTAACATTTTACTATGGCAGTTACTTTTTCAACCTTTGGAATGTGGCTTTTCTTTTCTCCTGAGAGCTCAGCTGTCAGTCTTTTTTTTTTAAATTATTTATTCTTTGAGAATTTTATACAGCATGTTTTTATCATATTTTCCCATCCCCCATTTCCCTTCAGATTCCGTCTACAAACTTCATATTATTTCTCTCTCTTAAAAAATCCAAACAAACAAAACAGGAAAAAACAAAATATACTAAAAAAGCTTGGAGTCCAATGAACACACATAAGACCTGCCCAGACTCAAGCTTGTCGAAATTCCAGCAAAGGGGTGGGGAAGTGGGCACAGAGTCCCATCCCATACAAGAATTGTTTGCAAGTCCTATCTGCTGAGACAGGGGAAATCTGTTGTCTTATATGTATCGACACTGGGTGTGTCAACTATACTCCAGGACAGGCCCCATGCTCGGGAGAAGTCTGCCAGCACAAACTGGAGACATTTTCCCCTTGGCCATCACCAGATACCCAGAAACTCATGCCTCAGTGTCTGTTTCTGTTTGGATATTTGACTCAGTTTATGTTGAAATTTAGTATTTAAATGAGATAGACTATCTATGATCCATGAGAAAACA
>NC_022013.1:84445937-84447874 GCF_000317375.1 Microtus ochrogaster
CCCTCTCCAGTCCAAAGAGCAGTCAGGGTTCCCTGCCCTGTGGAAAGTCCAAGGTCCTCCCCCTTCCGTCCGTGTCTAGGAGCTGTCAGTCTTTAACTCCCTGAGCACCATGCCTCCTCTGGCTGCTTTTAGGATTCTATGTTGGTTCCTTTTAGGTTATATGTAGGATTCCATGGGCAGGTTCATGACTGAGAACCTTTATAGCTTTTGGCATTTAAAAATGTGTGGCTGGCTAGACACACACACAGGTTTTGGATAATTCAGACCATTACCTCTTCAAAGACAGTTTCTGTAACAGTCTCACTGCAGCTGAGCACCCTGCACCTCTGTTTATGCTGACGGCCTTGCTCCCCTCTCACTCTTTGATTCTGTTTGTGTAGTTGCATCCTCCTCCTGGTTTGTCAGTGATTCGTCTAGGTTTGCTACTATGCGTGGCAATTTTTTCATATATGTCATACAGTGTGTATGAAAAATTTCTTAAGTTAAAAACAATCTCATGATATTACTATCCACCCATTTCCTGACAAATAGTCCCCACCTGCCATTAGTTGTTGTGTTTCTCTCTTCCTTGTATACTTCAGGGACCCTAGTCAGCCTTTTTAATATGTACTGCTGATGGGAGACAATTTTTCTGAGAAAAGCTATTTACAGAACTGCTCCTGTGATGAGAAATAGTCACATGGTTCTTAATTTTAAAGGTCATCTTGACTGGGACAGAGTAGCCCAGATATTGGTTGAAATCTTATGAGTATGTCTGTATGGAAATTCATGGATGAGACCAATATTTAAGTCAGCAGTGAGTAATGAAGACTGTCTTCCCCAACTTAAGCGAATACACTCTAGGTAGAAGGGAACTCTGACCAGCTATTTCCAAGGAAAAACTGCAGTAATTCTTTGGTCTTGAGCCTGCTGACAAATGGACTAGAAAAGAACAGAGGCTTCCTCATTCTTGACCATGCTAACTGTAGCTGTCAGGACTTGTCAGAGTCTGTAACTTTAGTTAATTCACTGTGATTAATAAGTCTCTACCCATAAAGCCACATATCATATGTGCATACACATATGCATCACACACACACAAATGGTCTGGGCATGGTGGTGCATGACTGTAATCTCAGCACTTGCAGGGGGTAAAGGTAGGAGAATCAATCATTCAAGGCTAAATTCATCTATAAAATAAGTTCAAGGCTATTCTGGGCTACATGAGATACTATTTTAAAAAAACATGGTAATGGGGAGGGACTTAGGAGGGCAAAAAGATGGAAAAACTGAGTCTGACACAAATGATATAACAAAACCTTGGCATGTACTGACACCTTATGAGGAGGACCACTAAATAACACACAAACACAAAGTGACAACCAGGATTTAAATCCCAGTGCAAGACACCCAGCATGTACTCAACCAAGTGAGATTTAATCACTCACCTTATCAAGTTCACTTGTTAACTTTTTATTTTCTTCTGTTAGTAATACTTTTTCCCGTTCATACTGTTGTTTGAACTCATTTTCAAATTCTTCCCTTTCACTTTGACTAACAAAATTTAAAACAGAAAAGAAATTGGATTAAAAGTCAAAAACACCAATGACAGCCTATGCTAGAGAGGATGTGGAGTAAGGGGAACACTCATCCATTGTTGGTGGGAATGCAAACTTTTGCAACCTCTTTGGAAATCAGTGTGGCGGTTTCTCAGGAAACTGGGAGTCAACCTACCTCAGGACCCAGCAATTCCACCCTTGGGAATATACCCAAAAGATGCCCAATCATACTACAAAAGCATTTGTTCAACTATGTTCATAGCAGCACTATTTGTAATAGCCAGAACCTGAAAACAACCTAGGTGCCCTCAATAGAAGAATAGATAAAGAAGGTGTGGCACATATACACTTTAGAGTTTTACTCAGCGGTAAAAAACAATGACATCTTGAATTTTGCAT
>NC_022013.1:84448639-84453058 GCF_000317375.1 Microtus ochrogaster
GACTCTCTGAATGTGGCTGACAAGGAGGGCTGACTGGGAAGCCAAGGACAATGGCACTGGGTTTTGATCCTACTGCATGGACTGGCTTTGTGGGAGCCTAGTCTGTTTGGATCCTCACCTTCCTAGACTTGGATGAAGGGGGAGGACCTTGGACTTCCCATAGTGCAGGGAACCCTGACTGCTCTTAGGAGTGGAGGAGGGGGAGGAGGAGTGGGGGGAATGGGAGGGAAATAGGCGGAGGGGAGGAGGTGGAAAAATTTAATAAATAAATAAAGAAAAAAATTGTAACATTTACACAGCAACTACATAAGAATCAGACTGAGCTGGGCGGTGGTGGCACACGCCTTTAATCCCAGCACTAGAGAGGCAGAGGCAGGAGGATCTCTGTGAGTTCAAGTCCAGCCTGGTCTCTAAGAGCTAGTTTCCAGGTCAGGCTCCAAAGCTAGAGAGGAACCCTATCTTGAAAAACCAAAAAAGAAAAAAAAAATTTCCAAGATCTACAGTGTGTTGGGCATGATGGTGCATGCCTTTAGTCCTAGAATTCAGGAGGAATCATTGAGTTTGAGACCAGCCAGATGTGCACAGTGGATTCCAGGCCAGCCAGGACTACACAGTGAGTCTATGTCTTTATTTTTTATGATGTAAGAGTGGTGGGCTGGCTTATTCAGTCATTTAACAAATATTTTTAGATTATCTGTTATTTGCCAACAAATAAATTCTTATGAGTTTTGCAAACCCTGCTTACAGAGTTTACATTCAAGTGCAGGAGAAGAAAAATTAGTAAGTGAATTAATTTTAGATAAGTCTATAAAGAAAGTAAGATATGGTAATGTCACAATTACTACTTGGGACAAAGTGACTAAGATAGATGCGTAATCAGGGAAGGCTGATGAAGAAGCCACCAACATGAGTGTAATAGTGACTGCCATCCGACCCAGGGTTACTAAGTTTAAAGACAAAGTAATGAGACCAAGCTAGGTACTTTTCTTTATACAGCTACATCTGTTTTTATAAAATAGAGGTATGGGATCCTCACTTAAGATTGAGCCAGTTATTTTCTAGCTTATTAACATTATTAAGAATGTTATCTTGTTCATTTTATTAATATTTAGAAATGAATATATATCTGAACTTTAATACTTAATAATTGGTTTGAAATAATTTCAATTAACATAAAAGTTATAACTATAGTACAAAGAACCTCTGTGTCTCTGCCTACATGTCCCAATGGCTAGCACTTTCCATCAGTTGCTCAATCATTCTGTGTGTACCATATTCTCCTGAACAGCTAAGGGCCGGGGCAGAAGTTATTCTTCTGACATGTATAATCCAGACTATATTTCCTCAAGTCAAGTACATGCTTAACTTCTATAAATACCTGTCCCAACTAACACTATTCCCAAATCTACATCCTAACTCAAACTTCCCGCCACCCCAACCCTGTCTCTGTTTCTTATCTAGTCCCCAAGCCAGCTGAAAAACATGTGCTGAGCCTTGTCTCCTTCATTTTCCTTTGGTGTAAAGTGGTTTCTTTGTCTTCCCTAGATTTCAAAACAGCTTTGAGGAGTGCAGGACTCTCTCTTTGTAGGGCTGACCCTCAATTGGAGCCTGTCTGATGACCGAATATCACTACACTATTCTCAGCACAAGCCCATCAGGAAGCACACCAATGTCTCCCAAGCATTTCACATCCAGCACTCTGAACTCAACTCAACACAAAAATCAGACCCACCTTCCTAGCTGACTTCATCTGTGCGCATTTACTCTGCACTCTTTTCTACAGGTAAAATTACATATGCCTGAGTGAGGCTGATCTCTTCATTGCTCTAGTACCTTCCTCCCAACTCTATTGGCTAATTTCTGCCAAATTACAAACATGTTATCATTTCTACTTGGTAAACCCACACACCATTACCACCACCACCAACGACAACAAAAACAAAGAGCAAAGTAACTTGAGATAAACTTCTCCAGCTACTATTTCACTGCTTACTTTGTGCACTAACACATTCACGCATTAGTGTTATTTGCACACTGTTCCACTGGCTCTCCTTCAGGTCTCCTATGGCCACTTTTCCACTGGGACGGTTCCCATCAAAGTCACATGATGCAAAGTGCAAATGCCACTTTGAAGTTCTTTTCACAGTATGAGGCTTTCCTCCTACACACGGACAGATTGACATGCTTTCTTTATCAGGGCCCCAGAAAAACCACACTTGTCTAGTTTTCTTCCTAGCTTTCTCTCTCTATTCATTTTGCTAGTTCTTCCTCATCTCCCAGTTTCTAAAGACTGGAATGGCCCAGAGCTCAGTTCTAGGCCTTACTCTATGCACAGTCACTAAATGATCACATTCAGACCCACAGCATTAAATACCACAGGAGAGTGACACCCACAATTACATTTCCACCCGTGAAACCAGCCTACTCCACACATCTACCAAGTGGCTGATGTTCATTTACAGTGAGCTCTTAACAGTCTGGTGGCCTATGGTCTGCTCAGCACTTTCTGAACAGAAGCTCTCCTCTGAGCACAATGTTCTCACACCACTGCACACATTTCACACTGTGTTACTCTTCACTGGGAAGTTACCTCAGTACAGTCTCCTCCAGCCATCTTCTCGTCTCTTCTGTGTACAGAATTTAATCTTCATATTAATGGCCGTTCCTTATTTGTTTCTGTTCTAGCACAGATCACTATGTAATGTGTTCTACACTACACTTGTTGTCTTTATTGTCTTTCACCTACTGAGAGCAAGTTCCATGAGGACAAAGACTTTTGTTTGATCTGTTCACTGCCATATCATAGTGCACACAATAGCACTTCACATTTGTCAAGAATGCACCAGACTACAAAAATGTGAGCTTCCAATATAAATAACACAGGATGCGTGCCAATAAAATCTATTCAGTTGCCTAAAACCTAAAACCTGAGTGCTACTGATAATTCCTCCTGCTCTCTCTTTTCTCATAGCCACTGCCTTCTGTCCTGCAGATTCTGTCTTTTGAGCAGAATTTCTTGAATCTATCATACTCACTTCCAACTTCAGTATTATCTATGGACTTCTCATTTTACAGCTGGATTCCTCTGGATCCTTCCAATCATTCCCCACAAGGTAGCAAGTGACCATTCCAAAATATAAGTACTATCATGTAATTTCCCTTACATTAATTCACAAATCTGCCTGTGCTTTGTTTTTTCCCCCGCAGTCTCATGTCTCACCACTCTGTTTTTCTATGTGTGCACCCACCACAGTAAGGAGCACTTGTTTTATGAATGTGTGATGTTTTATTTCCTTTGGATCTCAGCCATTAGGGCACCTCTGCCTGGATGCTCCCCATTCCCTTCTTCCTAAGTCTTTAGGTCCAGCTAAGAGGTATTTCTTCCTGGAAAGCCTAAGGCCCTAAGGCACCTCTCCCATGCTGCCTCCATCCAACTCCCTCCTCTGCCCTTTTCCATGCTGGAGCCTGGATATGCCATTGCCTGAGTTTCCCAGGGGTTAGCATACAACATGTACTTAGCAGATATTTGCTGGATGACAAAAATAATTTGATTCTTACCTTTCTCTCCTGTTTTTTTCCAATTTGTCTTTTAAAACCATAATTTCTTTGTTGAGAGCAAGCTGCTGGCCCTCGGAGTCATGCAGTTCCTTCTTCAGATTTCTAATCTCACTTGCATGTATTCCTTCTCTTTTAGATATTTCTTCTTCATAAAAGATACTTTTCTTTTCCAAGTCAGTTTTCAGTTTAGTTATCTCTTGCTGATGTTCTATGCTGCATATTCCTGGTGAGTAACTAATTTGTTTTTGCTACACACACATATATATATAAAAACAAAAGGTTAAAAAAATAAAATAAGAAGCAACTCCTTTCTAACAGGAACTATATATGCATATCATATATATACTCTTACACAAAAATGTACATGTAAGGCTCTTCTTTCTCTGCCATATATTACAAATACTTTCCTCGGTTTATATTATTTTATGGTCTTTGCTATTTTTGAGTCTGCACACTAAGGCCAGAGATTAACTTGAACTTTTTGTTGGCATTTTATAACTTTTTTGTTTTCAATCTGTTCTAGTTTGCTCCCTATTGTTATGATAAAGACCATAACCAAAAGCAACTTGTGGCTAATTTCATCATATAGGTTAAAGTCCATCATGGTGGGGGGGGGGAGGAGCTAGGGCAGGAGTTCAGGATAGGAACCTAGGGGCAGGAACTAAATCAGAATCACAAAGGAGGGCTGCTTACTGGCTTGTTTTCCAAGGTTCCCGCAGCCTGCTTTCTTACACCACCCAGGACCACCTCAAGTGATCTGGACCCTCTTACATAAACCATTAATCAAGAAAATGCCCTACAGACGTGCCTACAGGCAATCTGATGGAGGCTTTCTCTCAGTTGAGATTCTTTTTTTTTTAA
>NC_022013.1:84453624-84464159 GCF_000317375.1 Microtus ochrogaster
ACCAGCCTGGTCTACAAGAGCTAGTTCCAGGACAGGCTCCAAAGCCACAGAGAAACCCTGTCTCGAAAAACAAAAAACAAAAACAAAAAAAAAAAAAACAACATAAATTCATGTCTTTAAAAGATTAAGATGAGGGAAGGCATGATTGAGTTACAACATATAAGAAAAGAAAGAAGGCTTTTTGTAATGTTCAGAAAGAAATTACAAAAGGTCTAAACATCTTCATGTCTACAATAGGAAAAATCCAGGTCTGTTAACTTCTAAGGAAAACATTAAGGAGGAGGAGAAAAGTGTTTTTCTGAGATAGAGTCTCACACTTAGGCAATGATGGAATTCACTACGTAGGCCAAGCTAGCCTCACATTCGACCCGCTTCTGAAGCCTAATACTTGTGTTACAGGCATGAGCTACTGTCTCACTTAGGGTTTCTAATACAGTGATAAACACCATGACTAAAAGAAACCTGGGGATAAAGGGTTTATTTCAGCTTAGAACTCAGGTCACAGACCATCACTGGGCAAAGTTGAGGCAGGAACTGAAGTAGAGCCATGGAAGAGCACTGATTCCTTGCACCTCATAGTTTGCTTAGCCTGCTTTCTTATCCAACAAAGACCACCTGCTGAGGAGTGGTATTGCACACAATGAGCTGGGACCTCAGACACCTAGACAGAGTTGCCTAGAGTTCAATCTTATGGAGGCATTTTCTCAATTAAGATTCCTGCTTCCCAGGTACGTCTAAATTTGTATCAAGACAGCCATCATGCTTAGCTGGAGGAGGAAACATGGTCAAAATGCATTGGTCTAGAACTTAGAATGAGATTTATTGCATGAATACTGCTGGAGTAACCAACTACTTCTTGACTGAATTTAAGGCTTGATTCATGGAATGGAGTTCATATCTAGTACTGTAAACATGGCCAAAAATAGGCTCCCAGTGACAGCCTCCTACTTTTGTTAAATGGATATCAAACTGTCTTCTAAATACTTATTTTTATACCCATGAACTATCAGCCCCCAACGCATTGATTTCTTTATTCAGTGGACAGTGGTTAATACAGAGGCTCACAACTAGTCAGTAGTGCACAGAGAATAACTAATGATGAGGTGCTCAGCCCTAAATGTGACATCGCTATCATATCGCCTTCCCTCAAGGACTAGAGAATGCCAAGAAAGAGAGGGAGAAAAGTGTATAAGAGAAAGACGTTGGGAAGGACTACTTCTAAACAGTGTCTTGGACACGACAGGGCATTGTGTTCATGAACTCACAGCTGCTGTGGCTGTCTGCACAAGACCAAGCCAGGAAAATTCCCATGCAGATCAAGGAATAAGGCCCCACACCTAGTTGAGAAACTATTGGTTACTGGGGTAAGGAGAGTCAGTTTATTTCAGAGGTTGTTTCTGGTAAATTGTCCTTGTATGGTGGATGGTCTTACACCTAACTACATACATGCAGGCTGCATTAGTTGGACTCAGTAGGGTAATGAAAAAAAAAAGACATGAAGTTGGCATGGGAATTCAGTGAGTGTTATCATTTTGCTGACCTTCCCTGTCACCTGAGTACCCTGTCCCTTTAAGAGACAAGCTCCTTCTATCCCCAATCCCTCCACCCAAGGCAAGCTGATCTCATACCTTCTCTCCACCCCTCCTCCCCTCTTCTGAAGAAATAACTACTGCCTCTCCCATCCTCTTTTCCCTCCCCCCTCCTTCCTTCCCTCCCTCCCTCCCTCCCTCTCTCCTTCTCTCTCTCCACTCCATAATCCCCCTACACATTAAATAAACTCTATACCCAAGCTCTCTCTGCATGCTGCTGTCTGTCTCCCACCCACTGTGGTCTCCTACCCACCAGAGGATTTGCCAGGTATCTTTCTGTGACAGATTTTGGGAAGAGTTTGAGGGAGACAGTTGTAATAGATATGACTAAAATACAAGGTATAAATATATAAAATTCAAAAATAAAAATATATTTTAATAGGATTTTTGTTTTGTTTTGAACTTTTTAAAGATTTACTTATTTATTTTGCATACAATGTTCTCTCTGCATGTATGCCTGAATGCCAGAAGAGTTTTCTGGAAGAGCAGGGAGTGTGCTTAGCCACTGAACCTCTCCAGCCCCAATTTACGCATATGTTTACCTTTCCTGCTCTTAGCCATGTGAAAAGGCACTTGAATGCACTTCTGAAGCACCCACTGTCTGGTGACTCATACTATATTTTCACAATTCTTTAAAAAAAAAAATTTAACCTCTCCCTACGTCCCCTCCACCTTTTACACTTTTCTTCTAAGTCTGTTCAGAAAGGGGCAGACTCCCCATGGGTGTCAACAAAGCATGGCATGTCAAATTGCAGTAAAACTAAGCACCTCCCCTTGTATCAAGGCTGGGCAAAGGGAGCCTGTATGTGGAAGAGAACATTCCCACAATTCTAGGAAAAGAGAGTAGAAACAGAGGAGCTAATGCTTACTTGCAAACACCATACACAATCATCACAGGAAATGTAAGTTCTGACCAACCCCACTGCATAACTGATACACTGATTTAGCATATGTATCAAATTTAAATATTTTCCAGAAGATAGAGGGGTTGTGAAATGCTGTCTTTTAGATAGGACACAACCAAAGCAACTTGCAATTTATAATCTTACAGTGCAGCTGCATCTGTCTGCAATGTACCTGGCACAATACTGGGCCTATCATGTCAACCACAGACTGTGGAGGGGTTCACAGGGCTCTATGTCCGATGCTGAACTAACGCTTACTCATAGGTTCTGGGCAAGGGCAGCTATTGTCTTCAGCTGTGCACCCACTGAGGAACCCACGAGCTTCAAACTTATAGCTCCATCATGGTTATACAGATGGTGAAAATCAATGGGTCACAACAAACAAAGCAACACAAACAAACAAACAAAAAACCTATATGAGTACGGAAAAGGAACCTGCTTGGGGACTGGGGAGTGGGAAGGAGATAAAGGAGGGCAGACAGTGGTTAAAACTAAACAGAATATACTATTTATATGCAAACTGCCGAAGAACAAATTTAATAAAAGCCATTGAAAGTTTTTCCTTGTGCTGAACACCCCTACATTCCTGAGCTATATCTTATTTGGTCATGATATCTACATTTTATAATATACTTTTGGGTATTATAAAATTCAGTATTCTAATATGCTAGATTTTGTTGAGGATTTGTGCATATATATTGATAAGAAATGTTGGCTTGTAATATCCTTGTGAAGTCTTCCTCTGGCTTTGGTATTCAGGGCCATGCTTGCCTCAAGAATGAGTTCTATTTCTATCACTTCTGGTTTTTTTTTTTTTAAGACTTTAAGGAGGTGTTATTTGGATATGAAGTGTTACAAAAGTTTATTTGCTGAAGGCTGGGACCCCACTGGTGTCACTATTGAAGTGTGAGATCTGAGGGCTCTATTCTCATCAATGGATCAATCTACTGATAAGTTCATGATTGAACAGTCTTCGTCCACTATATGCTCCTTGACATGATGTTCTGTTTTGTCATTAGAGCCAAGTAACATAGGGCCAAAACCTCCGAGATGCTGTGGGACAATGGTTTTTTATCCTGTCACTTGTATTATTCTAATAAAACGCTAATTGGACAGTAGCCAGGCAGGAAGTAGAGGTGGGCGACTGCAACAGGAGAATTCTGGAAGAGGAAAGCTCAGTCTGCAGTCGTCACCCAGACGTAGAGGATGCAGATGTGAATGCCTTGCTGATGAAAGGTATCAAGCCACATGGCTAACACAGACAAAAATTATGGGCTAAGATGTAAAAATTAATTAATAAGAAGCCTGAGCTAATAGGCCAACCAGTTTATGATTAATGTAGACCTATGTGTATTTCTTTGGGACTGAATGACTGTGGGACTTGGTGGGACAGAAACCTTTGTCAACACCAAGATCATAAGCCAAAATAACTTTTTCCTTCTTTAAGTTGATTTGTTTAGGTAACTGTTCTTTAAATGTCTAGTAGTTCGCAACTGGCCTTGAACTCTATCAGAAGATTCTTTAAAAATTCATTTTTTATTTGCTATAGATCTGACTTTCTATTTTACTTTGAGTTTTTTTTTTGGTTATTTTGTCCATTTCATCTAGGTCATCTATTCTAGTGGCATACAGTTCTTTTACTCTCTGTGGTCATAAGTAAAACACCCACCTTTGTTTCTGATTTTAAATCCCTACATCCTCCTTTCCTCCTTGCTCCCTTTTCTGTTCTTTCTAGCTGAAGGTTTGCCAATTGTGTTAATCTCAAACAAAGTTTTAGGTTCACTGACTATTATTTTTTATTCGCTATTGTATTATTTTTGATCTAATGGTCACAGTAATGAGAGAGCTAAGCAAAATAAATGTCTAAGACTTCTAGGTTGCACTTTCTAGTTCTTCTGAATTAAGTAAAAGAAACACCAGTTTCTCTGATATTCAGTCATCACAGTTATGGCCATTTCTATCACGTGACTGACTGACTGAAAAGCACATGTATTAAATAAGTATTTTTAAGTGACCACAGGTCAATAATATATTTGTCTGTATTTTTAACAAGCTAGATTACAGTTCTGGAGAGGAAAGAGATCTGTGAGTCAGTCATTAAACCATGCTGCAGTTACTACAAGGATTCAAATGCAGCACAAAAGGAGCAGAATTACTGAGCACTGTGAGGTGTGATCTTGCACATGTACTTATATACCCTAGAAGAGAAGCTATAAATGAGAGGATTAAAACAGGAGGGGAAATGTTCCATCAAGTGTTACATAGTAGTAACTGGTCAGGCTAGAACTTAAAACTGGATCATGTGGCTAGAGTTGGCCTCTCTTGGATCATTTATAAAACAGGTAGTGGTGTGATGGTTAATTCCAACAGTCAACTTCATGTGAAAATTAACACAGAAACAAACCTTGGGCATGTCTATGAGAGAGCTTCCAGACTGGGTTAACCTAGATGGAAAGACAAACTCTGGAATCCTGGACTGAACAAAAAGGGGAGCGTGAGAGGAGTGGCAGCTTTCATCTCTCTCAACGTCCATACTACAAATGTGATGTGACCTCAAATCCTGCTCTCCATAATGACCATGATGAACAACACCCTCAAATCGTTAGCCAAATAAATATTGCTTTCCTTAAGCTGCCTCAATCAAATCTTTTGTAATAATGAGAGGAAATTGGCAAATACAGGGACTCTTGATACCTTATTACAGCATGTATTAAGGGTACAAGGACATCTTGTTCAGGGAGGCAGCCCTTCACGGATTTCTTCTCTCCACTAAAAAAACTTGAGTGTGACAAGCAAGTCTCCAATAGCTCCCTACTACTGAGAATGAGGACTGAGACTACAGGACTGGAAGCACAGGCAGTTTTCATTTTTTACCAACGAGTTTTAATAAGTCAGCCGTCCTATCAGGCTTGCAGAGGAGAAAATTCATCAGGAGTCATAAAGGTCAAGTGATACCTTCAGTCCTTCCAATTCATTTTCCAGTTGTTTAGAATAATGCTCGCTCTGCTCACGCAGCTTCCTGTCCTTTGATGCTTCAGCAATTAGAGCTTCAGTGTGAACTTCCAGCTTCAAAACAAAAAAGGCAGATTTCCTAGTTAGCTTTGCAAATTACTTTTCCTTAAGAAAATTTATAGTTCAAATGGTGAACTTCACACTAGTTTATAGTACTAAGCTACACAATAACTATTTATTAAAACTTAAAAGAATGGAATGCACATTATTTCACTAGTCTCTAAGTGCAGTTTAAAGCACGACTCTATAGATACTATGGAATTTGCCTGGCTACTGACCTCTTTCTTGGCTCTTTCTGCTCTGCGCAGCTCCTGCCTTAAGCTCTCAGCTTTTTGCATCACCAGGTCCACCTCTTCTTCCTTATCTCGGACATGGCGAGCAAGTTTCTGTTTTTGAGTGTGCAATTCTGTTAGTCGTTCATTGATCTCCATGAACTCCTGCATGGCCAGTTTCCTCTGACAGTGTGCGTCTTTCAGCTCTTTGGATTGGTTTTTTAATCGCTCACTAGCCTGGACTAGTTCCTATAGTTTTGTAAAAAGAATACACGTTACCAAATCTGCAACCTAGAGACCACATTAGGTCATGAAAGTAGCTATTATTAAGTCATGAAGAGCCACAATTATTAACCTCAAGACAACTAAAGGAAATTCACTACTTCTAAAGACATTAAGGGAATGATGTCTTGTTTAACAACTTCTCAAACTCATTTTTAAAATTTATTTTTATTTATGTATATGCTTTTAGCCTGTATTAAAAATGTGCACCATTGCATATATGAGTCCAGAAGAGGGTTCAGAACTATGAAACTGAAGTTATATGCAATTGCT
Organism: Microtus ochrogaster; assembly: GCF_000317375.1. Classification (NCBI taxonomy): domain Eukaryota; kingdom Metazoa; phylum Chordata; class Mammalia; order Rodentia; family Cricetidae; genus Microtus; species Microtus ochrogaster. Next base: position 84,459,958 of record NC_022013.1, read on the forward strand.
GACTCCCACATGGGTACTGGGAACTGAACTCTGCAAGAGCAGCTAGTGCTCTTAATCAGTGAGCCTTCTCCAACACCAACTCTCAAATTTTTATGCTAACATGTTATGCTAAAATACAAGAGCAAAGAGGCAGCTGAATGAGCAGAATGAAAAAATATAAACTATGATGTTCAAAAAAATTTAATAAATATTTGGGAGAATTTTCTAATTAAGCTGAATGACCACAAATAATAAACAAAACACAGTTGCCTTTTTCTTACTGAGGAGAATAACCCTTAGACCAATAATAAGGAGAAACATCTCTAAATTTGAGATTACTAATTTAGAGGTGCTTTGCAGACTCAGGTCAGTGCAACTGTAGGAAGGAATTTCAAGGAAATTTGGCTTATTCAAACATTAACAGCAAATGAACATAAGCCCATACCCACAGATTTTCAAAGAACCAAAGAACAAAAGCACTATAAAGTATCAATGGCAACAATAGGAAACAAAATAAACATCAGAAGTATTTAAGCATCACTAAATACTGGCATATGACGGATATATATGAGACACTGGAAGAAAAAAAAGGAATTATCATAAAAACAGGGAAATGAGAAAAGACTAATAAAAACTACCACACTATTAAAGAATCTGTAGGTCCATTTAGACATTAAAAAATTCATCAAAATTAAAAGCACACACATATGTTATATAGAAATCTTTATATTTATGAAGCATGAAAAAAGAATTCAAACCTAAACCAAGAAATCTATAAAAACAAAACTGGAAAACACTACAACAATAAACTCTCCAAAAAAATTGAGGGGGGGGGCTGACGAGACAGCTCAGCAGTGAAGAACACTGGTGGTCATCTAGAGGACCTGGGTTTGATTTCCGACACCCATGTAGGGCAGCTCATGACCATCTCTAACCCCAATTCCAGGAGACAGAATGCCCTCTTCTAGCTTCCATGGGCACTAGGCATACAAACAATGACAGCAAAACACTGATACATGAAAGATTAAAAATAGACGAAGAAATAAAGACTTTGGGAGGACAGTGAGGAGGCTCAGTGGGTAAAGGCACTGTGTTTGATCCCTGGGTCCTGCAAAGTGGACAGAACTGACTTCTGCAAATTAATAATCTGAGCTTTATACCCATGTTACAGCAGGTGTAGACATATGCATTCAGGTATGTGTGCATACATGGACACACATGAAATACATTTTTTTAAAAAGTAATTTGGGTTGGAGTAAATCATTTATATTCTACTCTCAGAAAAACAAAACTAGATTATCAGACTCAAAAGAGACAAGTAGTAACAGAAAGAGTGGAAAAACACTCAAAGAGACAAGAAAATGATGCTGTATACTCAGAAAAAATACTTCTAAAGTGTATCAAAACCACAACCAGATCTGCACTAAAGGAAACTCTACACTTGTATTTCAGGAAAAAGGAAAACAGCTCTAGAGAGACAATGAAATACAAAGGAAACAGAATGTTAAGATCCTGGCATACACGGATGTGAAGAAATTTTCAACAGAGTGGCGCCCAGACGTGATGGACTAAATCCACTTAAAAACCTGAGAAGGCTTTAAAATAAGGGAGAGAGAATTTCACACAGATTTTTGCTGTTTGTTGGTGGCGTGCTGTAGAGAGATTTCCTGATTCAGCATCAGCAGCAGAAAAAAAAACCGCCGTGTCATTTTAAAGTGCGGCTTCTTGGGGCTGTGCTGCCAGCGTGAACTCTGGCTTTAAAGCATTTCAATGGATTTTATGGGACTGGATGTTTGTGTTCCCGCTTGGGATCGGAAGGAGAGTGCTCTGAGATCGTGCTGATGGCTCAGCTCTCCCCGCCTGCACCTGGGCAGACAGCAGAATCAGGCTTAGGCAGGCGGAAGAGCATGGCGGAAGAGACGTGTTTTCAGACTGCGCAGTGCTCTGCGTGTCAGATTTGGTGGTAACTTGGATAAAAAGAGTTTCTGTGCTGCACGCTCAGTCTCAAAATTAAACTGCTGAGTGCGGCTCCAATGTGGACTTGCTGTGTGCCTGGAACTCTGCGCAGCTCAGGGGCACCAAATGGATCTGAGGCAGGAGCAGCTGCTCCATGCTGAACTGTGCTGGTCAGAAGGAACTACCATAATTACTGTAATAACAGAGCAGTTAAGGTTTCCACTGGGCAGGACACAGACGGTACCGTATTACCTGTACATGGTGCAACTTAAGTTTTTAAGAACTGCTTAACATTTTAAGAAATGCTCCTGAATAGTAAAACAAATGTTACAGATTCACAATAAAACAGATTCAGACATAAAAGACCACACTGTTGGATGAATGTACGTAGGCTTGAGAGAGAGAAGAAAAAAATATAGAAAATAAAATTAATGGTTTAAAAAGAAAAGGTAAAGTCTTTAAAGAGACAAAGTACAGATAGTTATAGATTAAAAGAAATAAAGGAAAATAAACCAAGTAAAAATGGAAAATTCACAGGGAGTCTGGATTCTTTGTATTATTGTGTTTTCTTTAAAATTTTTGACTGTAAAGGAGCTAAGTACAGAGAGACATTTCATTATATGGGCTGCCAAGTGGAACCAGAATGGATATCATGGTGTTATGATTTCAGAATTTGGGTCTAAGGATATGATGCTTTGGAAAGGGTCTTCTTTTGTTTTCACAGAGGATATGACCCTGTGGATTGCATCTATCCCGATATGGTATGATAGACCACGACCTCCCGAAAAGTTCCTGTGAACACCCTCAAAAAATTACTTCACTCAACTGCCAACTGAGATAAACCTGGCACACAGGTTACACCCTAAATGATCTGATTAACAGTGCCCCCATTCAGCAGGAAGCAGTTTGGAGAGAAAAAACTGTGCCCATGTTCCCAAAATATTGTTTATAAATGTTCTTTTACATTTAAAGGGGGAAATGATATAGGTATGAATAATTTGCATTGGTATGGATTTTTAAGGTCAATTTTGTTATATGTATATGCATATTTCTGCTATTGATTAAGATATTGTGATTGTGTAGTTCATTAAAAAATGTAATGTATAATTAGGAAATATAGGTTGTTGATGGATAATCATAAATAATAGTCAAGCTTGTAGTCATGTTACTTAGATTTTCTATATATATCGAGATATATTTCAGTTAGATAGGCATTCTTCATATCTTTCAAAGACTGCAGAATATGACATTTTAAATGTTTTAATAACTTAGGGCTTTTCATGACAATGAGACACATCTGCTCCTGGCAGCACCAATCTACTTCAAGAGGAAGATGGGCATCGAAGAGGATCCTTATGGAGCTTGATAGCCATTTGGGCAAGAAACTGTTCTTGCCTGGACTGATACATGAACTGGACACAGAGAACCTGCAGAGAGAGGCCTGCTGAACTTTCCTAAAGGTGAGATGATCTTTCGGGGTTCCTGATTCATGAAGGAGTCTGCGAGACATTCTGCAGGATACAGCAGAAAGTGACTGAACTGTCTTTGGAATTTCCTGCTTGATGAAAATGTCTGCTGGATACTATGGGCCTGAAGGCTGAAGATGGATGCCCCAACGGTACAAGAGAACTTTGGGTGACTGTCCAGGCAGCGAGATGTCTCTGTCATTTCTAGAGGTTATTTTTTTTTTTTGGCCCATTAACTCTTACTTTTTATTGGTTATCTCTTACATTTTAGTTTAACCCATTTCTATTAATCTGTGTATCGCCATGTCACAATGGCTTACCAGCTAAGTTTTGGCAGCATGTCTTACTCTGGTGGTGGATCCGTGGCATCTCTCTGACCCAGCCCTTCTTTCTCCCAGCATTCATTCCAGTCCCCCTCCTACCTAAGTTTCGCCCTATCAACAGGTCAAGGCAGTTTCTTTATTCATTAATGTTAATCACAGCACAGAGAGGGGGATCTCACATCATTATACTTTTAATGTAAAAGGAGTATTAAAATCTATAACTTTTGTAAGAATATATTAACTTCATAATATAAAATGTTAATTTCAGTATCAGTCAATATGAACAAGAAAATTTTTTATCTGCATTTAATGAGTGATATACTACTGTCTTAATTTTACCAACTCTGGAAAAAATATACAACAGTAATCATCACATAAGCAGGAAAATTGTGGCCTTAGATTTCAAGAAAATTTTTTTTTCATCCCTAGCATTTTTTTTTATTTTCTAGAGTTTTCTTATTTCTTGTTTACTTAGGTA
>NC_022013.1:84464588-84466055 GCF_000317375.1 Microtus ochrogaster
GTAAAGAGAACAGAAGGCTGGGAGAAAGAAGCTGAGTCAGGAGTTGCCATGATTCTCCCACTTCAGGCAGACGCAGGTTAAGATCATTCCTGGTAAGCCAGCTCGTGGGCTCATAAGAAATGGGCTAGTCCAGGTGCTAGAGTTAGCCGAGAAGAGGCTAGATAGAAATGGGCCAAACAGTGTTTAAAAGAATACAGTTTCCGTGTAATTATTTCGGGTAAAGCTAGCCGTGTGGGCGGCCGAGTGCTGGGGACGCAGCCCGCAGCCCCGCTGCTCTTTCAACAGATTATATTATTTTAAATATCTGATTTACAGTTACTAGTAAATATACATACTAAATATCTGTGGAGACGGCACATAAATTAGAAGGAAGTAGCAGAATTAAAGGCCCTTAAGAATTTTGGTGACTAGTTTAATACATTTAGGTTTTGTTAAGAAGCATAGTAAAATTAAAATGCAAATGCCCAAAAACCAGAATTGGTACAAGAAAATCATGAACAAGAAAACAAAAAGTAAGAAATGATTTAGCAAAACAAAAAAAAAAACATTCTAGAGATTGGTTTCGTAGCAATACACACATACTTAACACTGAGGAATTATGCCTCAAAGGGGTTCATATGGGAAAAACTATGCCACATGCATTTTAGCACAATTATATTTTGTTAAAATAAGGACACAAAAGAAACACAGCATGACAAGGACAAGGGAAAAATGAAAAAGAAACATATTCATATACATTAGTAATCAAAATAGATACAAAGGACCAAACTCAGCAGATAAAGGTAGTTTGTTATACCAGATAAACAAATCTAGACCTTAGCAGAAAAGCATTGTTAGGAATAGGAAATATTACTAAACAATCACAGAACTCAATAGAACAGGAAATCAAACCATCCTAATATTTAGTGAATTCTGTAAGGCAGTCTTAAAGTACATCGAAAAGAAATTGCCCAAACTAGAGAACATTAGAAAATAAATTGCCACAACAATAATTGCAATTTCCTAATCATTAATTATCAACAAGTCACAATAATGGCTATAAAGACAACCTGAAGTAGAGCCCACACGTATAGACCCAGCATTTGGGAGGGTTAGCGTGAGTTTGAGGTCAGCCTGGTTTATGCACTGAGTATAAGGATATCCTGGGCCTCACAATGAGACTCTGTCTTACCATACCCTTCACCCACAAAGGGTTTGAAAAGATCTACTAAGCTTTCTATGTATAGAAGTTTGCACAGTGTCTTGGAAATATATACTCTTTTCAATAATATATACTGAATGTTTTTTAAAAGAACACTAAAGTCTAAGTCATGAATCAAAGCTCAGTAGATTTCAAACAGATACAAAAAGGACATGCCGCTGCGGTAAAAAACAATGACTTCTCGAATTTCGCATGCAAATGGATGGAAATAGAAAACACTATCCTGAGTGAGGTAACCCAGACCCAAAAAGATGAACATGGGATGT
>NC_022013.1:84466962-84485046 GCF_000317375.1 Microtus ochrogaster
TGGGAGGCTGGGAGGAGGCGGAAACTTGTTGTTTTTTTTTTCCTTTTCTCAATTAAAAAAAAAAGGACATGCTTCAAGGCACTGCAATGAAATAATAAATCAACAAGAAAATGATATAATTTTCTATAGGGAAAACTTTAAGATACATTTATAAGGAAATAATTTGTCAACGAGGAAAATGATCAATACAAACATATTTAAAACTAATAATTTTTAATTAAAAAGCAACACACTGTTTCTTATATACTAAAACTTGGTGTTGCTGTAAAGCTATATGGAAAACTGATGTGGAATATTATTTCAAGATGTGTTACATTTGTTTATGCTGTGGAATATTTGTTTAATGGTGCAAAAATGTGTTGCATTCTTTTATGTTGCATTTGTTTAACTCTGTATAGTTGTGTTACTTTGTCTGTGTAAAACACCTGATGGTCCAATAGCAAGGCAGGAGAAAGAATAGGCAGGACTGGAAGTCAGAATAAACTGGAAGAGAAATCTGGGAAGAGAAAGTCAAGGAGCAAGAAAAGGAGAAGGATAGAAGGCCATCAGGGGCCAACCACCCAGCTACACAGCCACCCATGGAGTAAGAAGAAAAGAAAAGTATATAGGATAAACAAAAAGGTCCAGAGACAAAAGATATATTGCATAGTTTAATAAAAGCTGGTAAGAAACAAGCCAAGGTAAGGCTGAGCGTTCATAAGAAAATATTAAGTCTCTGTGTATTTATTTGGAAGCTGGCTGGCAGGTTCCCCAAACAGCCAAAGAGCAAATAAATAAACAAACGAATAAATAAACCCAACCACAGGAAACACAATCTGAAATAGAAAGAAAAGAGAGGGCCAATTTCAGAGTCCACATAAGAAATAGAGAATCTTTCCAATAAGAAGGAAGCACACTGTCTTACTAACACGACCTTATATTAAAAACAGTCAAGAAAAGTAAAATAAAAAGTGTAGGCCAACTTAATTCATAAAAACTTTATGATGAGCAAATAATTTCCAGTGATGTATAAAATCCCTAGATACGTTACACTCACTATATATAGAAATGCTAGCTCTACTACTTCCTATTGCCAATGACCCTGAGAAAGTTAACACCTCAGTATTCAGTCTCAGTCAAACAGGAATAATAAAATAATACATAAACCATGGATTGTTGTGAGGCTAAAATGACATTTTACACATATGTGGTGTGCATGTGTGTGTGTGTGTGTAAACATACATGGATGACACTTAAAACAGTGCTATTAAACATAATCCACATAAACATGACCAATGCTATCATATTATTATCAGAAAATGATACATGGGTAATTCAGACTAAAAAAATGTGTTTCATATTAGAAAACTCTGTTACTATAATTCACTGATGTGGTATTCCCCTCTGTATTCTATGAATATGTTTTATTACCATTGGTTAATAAAGAAGCTGCTTAGGCCTATGGCAGGGCAAAACATCAGTAGGCAGAAAAACTAAACTGAATTCAGGGATAAAGAAGATGGATTCAGGCAGATGCCATGTAGCAAGCGAGGAGAAATACACCAGAACCTTACCAGTAAGCTACAGCCTCGTGGCGATACACAGACTAATAGAAATGGGTTAATTTAAGATGTAAGAGCTAGTTAATGAGACGCCTGAGCTAATAGACTAAAGAGTATGTAATTAATATAAGTCTCAGAGTGGTTATTTCACAAGCAGCTACAGGAGCTAGTGAGTTGGACCTGATGGGTAGAGGGAAACCAGTCCAGGAGAACCAGTGGAATAGAGAATATTTTTAGCTATAATTCAGCATGCAAAGTTTTAAAGCAGAATCATATAAATGGTATACAGGAATGAACATTGTGTAAACACAATACTTATTCTTAATAGTAAAAATTGAATAGCAAATTAAAATAGAAAGCAATTTCCTTAACTTATTGAAAAATATATTCTGAAAACATATATAGCAAGCATTAGTAGTAAAATTTTTGAGGCATGTTCTCTAAAATCATTAACAGGTTGATACCTGATGTTCCTATTTCTATTCAGCATTATTCTGAGGTTCCAGCTAACAAAGTAAGCTTACAAAAGATGGAAACCATAAAAACCACAAGTTAGAAACAAAGTAGTTATTATTTATAGAGAATTTTGAAAAAAATCTAAAACATGTTCTGTTAGTAAGAGTTCAGCAGTGTTAGACAAGAACTGCTAACAAACGACAGAAAGAAAACATAAAGTTGAAAGATGTTAAAAATATGAAATAATAGAATAATAATTTAAAGAAAAGCAAGCAATTTCATAAAAGAGCACATTTTGTTTGCTTATTCATTCTTGTTATTGAAATGGGGACTCATGGATCATGATGAAACACCAGGTAGCCAAGGACACCCCTGAATTCCTGATTTTCTAGCCTACATCTCCCTTGTACAGGATCACAGGCATCAGTATGTCTGTTTAGGCAGTGCTGGGGATTGAACACAATGCTCTGTACATGCCAGGCCAGCACTCTACCAACTGAGCCACATTATACAATTTAATTAACTTTATATATATATGGAAAGATATTACACTGGTGGATGAGAAGACTGTGGCACTAGACAGAAACAGCTTTCATATTTTGCACAATTAGCCTAACAAATGTCACTGGAACTTGGGACTTTTCCTAAATGTGAGCCATAGAAAAATAATTAATAACAAATTTCAATAGTGGGAAAATTTATTTACCTTCTGAAGGCATGTCAAGGTGAGGTTGCATGTGCCCTGGACTATGGGGACTTTTTTGTGAAGGTGATTATTTGGGAGCTTAACTGAGGCCTAGAATAGTTAAATTTTAAATTTTATTTCAAAGGCACAGAGAAGAGGTCCAAGACATTTCTCTTCAGACTTCCTAGGAGACTCGGAAAATAAAAAAGGAGTGGAGAGCAGTATTGCCTTTTTCTTCTATATTAACACCTGAACAAACATTTTGGAGGTTACTCTTCTGTAATAAAAACTGATGTTATCAGATGGCAATCTGCTATGTTCTTATTTAAGTGTATATTCAAAATAATAATAAACATACATGAACTTTAATATAATGTAATATAGTTAATTATTCCATAATTAATCAGTGACAGAATATAATTTCAATTAAAATTCCATCACGATTTTCAAGACTAATTTAAGAGGGAATTTGCTATATGATGGAGGTGCCAATGTACAGCAGAGGAAAGAACTATTCTCTCCACAAGTAACTGGTTAGCCATATTGGAAAAAGGAAAACTGAATTCTTACAACACACTGTCAGGCAGCTAGTTAGGTATTAGCAGCATTTATAATTCTCAGTATTTTTTTCCTGTGCTAATACACATTAGAGGGTAGTCATGAGTAAGATAACTATCTTCCTTTATTTGTATGTCCTGTGTAAGGCTGAGAACTATTTAAATAATTTTAAAAGTGCTGACTTGGTCCTCATATTTTAGAACTAATAGGAATGAACCCCTCCCTCATAACCAGTAGCAAGACTTTTGATCATTGGTCAAAAAAATAAGGTCTGAGTCATATCTCTAGCTCTGGTTGGTTGGATGCACATTTAGAATTTACAAGACTATTATATGGCTTAATGCCTTCTCAGAAAGAACAAGAATGAATTTCCAACCTCTTCTAGAAGAGACAATTAAAATGGACCTTTCAGTCACTTGTACAATGAAAATACCCTTCAGAAAAAGCTGTTTAAAAAGACTTCAGAAACAGTATAAAGCCTACCTAAGAGTAGGCTGAAGCAATGGCCTCTTTGACCATTGTCAACTCTCATCCCTCGAGCATGTGCAAAGGAATTCTACTTTGTGCTATAATAAATTTCACCCATCTTCTACCTCATGCTGTGTGTCTGTTTCATAACAATTCTTTCCACAGAGATCACAAGGACCAGGGACCAAAGGAAGCACTGAGTAAGAGTCCAGTGATGACAGGTAAGCAAAAATTAGTTTTTAGTGTTTAGAGACATAATATCAAAATAATAAAAATCATAATAAATATCAAAGATCAGACTTAAAATTAAGTATATAACTTAGGAGATTCTTTTAAACCTCTGATTTCTTAATAGTGTATGAGCCAGCAAATGCACTAACTTCAGTGTACTGGCAAACGTACGTTACACATACAAGCTCTGGTTCGTCAGAGAACAAACAGAAAAGCCACTGACAGGCATCTTTAATCTGCACATTAAGTGAAGGATGTTGGAAAATTTCAAGAATTCTTATAGCCGGGCGGTGGTGCCGCACGCCTTTAATCCCAGCACTCGGGAGGCAGAGGCAGGTGGATCTCTGGGAGTTCGAGGCCAGCCTGGTCTACAAAGGGAGTTCCAGGACAGGCTCCAAAGCTACAGAGAAACCCTGTCTCGGAAAAACAAAAAAAAAAAAAAAAAGAATTCTTATAAATAACAAAAGCGACCAAGTAGAAAAACACGTACATTTTGTAAAAGAAATAACATAAAATGATGAAGAGGCATGTAGTTAAAGATATATAACCATTTAAAACATTAGACAAATGCACAGTAGACTACATGGTCATGTTAGACCAAAGTCTGAATAGAGATGAGATTAAGACAAATTAATGCAGCATATGAAACGTCATTGAACATAGAAACTTCTGTATTATATAAAAGAATATAAAAACTGGAATACCAGAAAACATTTTAGCATTACCATAAAAAAATTTTTGCTAAACTAATTAAAAATAAGCAGAGGACCTAAGTGGACAGTGATCCAAGGAAAACTTAAAAAAGTCAACAGCTATATAAAGAGATAGTCAAGATAACTAACCACCACAGAAATGAAAAATCAAAGCCAGAATTAGATATCACTTTACAACTGTCAGAATGGTTATTACAAAAAGGGCAAAAGCAAATAAGCACTGGTTAGGATGCAAAGAAAATGAAATTGCTTTCCCTCCTGCCTGTAGGCCATTAACCAAATCTTTATTCATTATTTTATTATTATACCTTACCGGTATAACACTTCTTTTTGACACTAACATATTTTCAAAATATACTAACAGGATTGTTAACACTAAAATGTACAAAAATTGTCAAAAATAAACTTATTCCTAAAAATCAAGATATTGGATTTTTGTGTTTATTATGTTAGCTAAATTTGACTGTATAATATTACCAGTACAAAGAAACTCATAAACCACTAATATTACTACATTATTATTATAGGAAAGAGAACTGCAGTCATAATTGCCAAGTGCTATTATACTGTCCCCAGGTTTAGATGCATCTACACAAACCAAAACTCAATATTGCAGTAAGTAGAAACAAAACTGTGCTCATCTAATTCAATTTCATCTGTAATAGCTCCCTTATTAGCATAAGCTTATTTTATTTTAATTCCATTTTTTTACTGGTAGTAAGACTTATAATTTACGCCCATAAGGACTTCATTCTACATTAATCAGTACTTTGTATATCAAATCATTAAATAAAATTTACTCTGTGCAGAAACTACTACCTACACTGCCATTAGTCCTAAGTCTGCCGTTGTTAATGACATTCATGGTGCTTACCAACATGTGGTTCAAGTCTTTTCCTACTGTCTTCTGGGCTGTTCTATAATCTTAATTATGAATAGATTTTGTGGCAATGCCTACTACCATTTAAATGTTACACAAAGTTCTTATAAAAGTGACTAGTTTTTCTTCCCCCATACTGCTTTGAAAAAGAAAATGACATTTGAAGAATGAATAAATTATAAAGGAGATTTTAAATTATAACTTATAAATGTGCATATCGGCAAATTATAACAAAAATATATAATGAACATGTGTCAGATACATGACATTAAACATTAGAAAATATAAATTAAAACTAAAATATCATTTACAATCTAAAATCTATATTTAAAATTTTTATAGACATTAGATTCTACTATTTATTTTTCTTATGTCTTTTTCAGTAACATTTCTTTCTAAGTCAAAGCTTTTAACTTTCCAAACAAACAAAAAGTTTTTACTTTAAAGCCTCAAGAATTTGAGTTCACTATTACTAGCTAATGAAGAATGTTGATGTGGGATTCCCCTCTATATGCTGTGAATGTCTTTTATTACCATTGGTTAATAAAGAAGCTGCTGTGGGCTTATGACAGTGAAGAACAGAACAAGGTGTGAATTTCAAGCAGAGATAGCGTAGAAAAGAAGGCGAAGTCAGATGCCACGTAGCCACCAGAGGAGACAGACCCAGGAACTTTACCGGCAGGCCACAACCTCATGTTAAAATATAAAATAATAGAAATGAATTAATTTAAGCTGGAAGAATTAGTTAACAAGAAGCCTAAGCTATTGGCTTAAAGCAATTTTTAATTAATAACATTTCTGTGCTATTATTTGTGCTTGGGTGGCCAGAAAACACACAAGCAACCTTCATCTACAGAATGTCATACACCAAAATAATTATTAAAAATGTAGGGGACTGAGAGATGGCTCAGTGTTTAAGAGTACCTTCTGCTCTTGCAGAGGACCAAAGTTCAGTTCCCAGCGCACGTATTAGGCATCTTATAACTGCTGTAACTCCAGTGCCGCGGGATCCAATGCCTCTGGCCTCGACAGGCACATACACTTATGAGCACATACCACCCCACAGATCCACACAGTTGAAAATAAAATCAATCTTAAAAAAAAATAAATCATTTAAAACTAATGTTTTAGATTAGCATGAAAATTTCATTTCAAATTTCTATAGAAAATATATAGTCATTTATTAGGAATACTTCTAATACTCTAGTTAAAAAAGATGAAACATATAGAAACAGCTTTAAAGATCCATTCATATATACATACCTTATTTAGCTCGTCTCTTTCCTGCTGCAAAGTTTTGATTTGCTTTTCAAAAGCCTTGATTTGCCTAAAAGCATCATCTAGCTCTCGTCTCACAGAATTAGCTTCTTCAAGTTGTTGTTCCAAACGATTAACTTCTAAAAAAAAAAAAAAAAAAACCCAAAACTTTAATTCAGATATACAATATAAACAAATAAAAACCAGAATAATAGCAGTATTTACCTAGAGCAAATTTTATTTCTCCCATCCTTTGGATTAAAAGGCATATTGGTAATTCTTTTCATTTGGGAAAATTATATGAAACAGATTTAGCAAATTCTGAATAAGTTGCCTAAGACTATGCAATTGGAAAGTTACTGCCAAATAACAGGATTTGTTCTAAAATCAAAGTTATTATTAAATTATTTTAAACTGATATACAAAATGAGCCTATATTTACTAAAATCAAGACATATATTCAACTTGCATCAATTATATATAATATTTCAGATGCCAGTACATCAGGCTATTGGGTTTTCAGAAGAGATAGCTGTCATTCATACTCCTTTATGAAGAAAGGTCTGCTTTAAGAACACTATAAGTATGTTATTGTGAGATGCTAACAACAGACTTTAAACTCAAAGCAGTAAATCTATGTACATCAGTATGCACCTTCAGGTCCCATATAAAGAAAACTTAATACTTAATAACCACATTCAAACTTTATTTTGTCTTCACATACTGCATGGATAGTTAGAAACTTTAATTTCCATCATGAAGCCTACAATACTAATCATTTAAAAATACAAAAAATAAAGCATGTGGGTAGTCTAGAGCTTCACTGGAAATGTTGAGAATGGCTGATCTAACTGCATACAAGTTTCCTGAGGTGGACAGAGATTAGGGCTGGTCCAGGGGCTTCCTTAAACTAGTTATGTTATGCTTTCATTTATAAGTTAATTAGAACAAAGTGAATTCATTTATTTTTTTAAAAAATGCATGAATATTAACAGTGGGAGTGAATAACTGTATATCTGCTATAGGAAATGGAATAGAAATTCTTTTTAAAAAAATATATGATCTATAATTTCACTATGGGGTGAAACAGTAAACAGTAAAAATAGGAACCTGGCCAGAAAGTGTAAATTTGTGTTCATAACTGCATTATTATCCATTGTCAAAAGGCAAAAGCAACCTACATATCCAGTGACAGATGAAGGCAAAAGTAAAATCTATTATATTAATATAAATGGAATATTGCTCAGCATTTTAAAAGTAAAAAGTAGACATTTCTAATATAAGCATCCTACAACATAGATGATCCTTGACAACATTACACCAAGTGAAATAAGCCAAAAACAAAACAACAAATACTGGGTAGTTCTATTATATGAAGTTTCTGAAAGAGTGAAATTTATGGAAGAATAAAGTAGAGGCTTGAGGCAGTAGAAAAATAGTTATTGTTTCATTTTGTTTCTGTTTTGAGATGATGAAAAAGACAAATGGTGGTAACAATTGTACAAGATGTGAAAGTGTTCAATATTTCTCAATGAAATATTAAAAACTGATAAAGCAATACATTTCGATAGATATATTTTACCACAATTTAAAAAGTTAAAAGATGAGGGAGGGAAGGACAGAAGGACAGAGGACAGAAGGATGGAGGGATGGAGGGAGAGACAGGTATTAGAGAAACAAAATGAAACAGTACAGGAGTGACTGTTACATATCCAACACAAGAAAACCTGTAAGGTAAGAACAATTCCAAAATAAGAGGACTAACCCTTTCTCTTAACAGTATTTTTACTAATTTTATTAATCTTATTCTGCCATTGGGAAATGATTTTTAATGTTAAGTCAAGAGCAGCCCAGCAAGTGTGGAATTTAGAGGACAGCGGGGATGAAGCAAAGGCAGGAACGGAAGGAGCTGGTATAACAAGTTGCCCAGATAGGACAGTACTCTCCATGGGCTATGTAGAGAATGAAGTTTGTCAGGTATGCCTATAGTAATACAATGAGACAGAAATCTTAGGGAAAGGGTAGACAGGATTTCAAAGAAGTGACAGTTTACTCATCAACAAATACTGATTTGGGTTTTTAAAATTTTAATTATTTATTAAAATTTTCCACCTCCTCCCCTCCTCCCATTTCCCTCCCACTCCTCTCACTCCTCCTCCCCCCCCCCTTTTCCAGTCCTAAGAGAAGTCAGGGTGCCCTGCCCTGTGGGAAGTCCAAGGCCCTTCCCTCTCCATCCAGAACTAGGAAGCTATGCATCCAAACACATGGAGGACAGTGAAAGTCTTTTAATCAGCATTGAGAAATTCTTACTTTTTCCTAGAGGCCAGAAGAATCCCCTGAAAATAAATGCATGCATATGTAAGAAAAACAGACAATATCTTAAAAAGCTGACTCTGGTGATTTTTATTTTTTTGGGAATGATAATTGATATGTTTCCCATTAGAACAAATGAAAACCCTGGGCATTCTATTTAAAAATGAATAAATGATCAATGAATAAGTAGTAAGAACTATGAAATGTGGTGAGGGAGGCCTGAGGAATACAGTAGTGAGCTCCCAGATTTTCTATTCATTTATCCCAGAATTGGACCTCAGTAAGATGGCAACCTAGAAAAGTCAACACATATAAGGAACACAGTCCCCGCAAATCCTGGTCTTCAGAGCCAAAGAATCAAGACAGGACTGTCAGAGACTGTTAGGGAGGAAGAAGACAGCGCTTTCACACAGAGAAAGAGATAAGGGCTATAAGAAGAACTGAAAATTATTTTCCTATGGTTTAGAGAGAAAAGCAGTTAGATTTTAAAGGAAGATTAAGGGTTAAAATCGCAGAGCCTGGAATACTAAGGAAAATTAATTAGAAGGCATGTAGCCTGGTATAAAATAGTCAAGCAGATAAGAGACAAACAGGTTTGAAGAAGCAAGGCCAAGGATGGCAGGTCAGCTGGCTAACCTCCATGAGACATTTTTCCTTTGGGAAAAACAAGCAAGGCACTATTGTTTATTACATAGTCTTGCTTTTAAAATACACTGTTTCTAATGCAAATAACTTATAACAGACTAAGTAAAAAGAAAGAATGGCTTCTAAAATGCTGGACCTGTTTCAGGAAAGAAACTCCAGACCACCCCATAGATAAAGAGCTAACCAATAACACTCTATATACATTTTAGTGGCTCTGAAAACAAATGCAGTTTAATATAATGAACAGTTAGCAAGATACCAGCAAGGTCAAAAGGTTGTAATGGTATTCAAGTAACTTAACAGCTAATAACCAGTCAAAGTCAATAATTAAGCCATAGTCAGAGATGGATAAATGTGGGCTTCAACTATTCCTAACTGTGTGTGAGCAAGCACGAACAGAACATCATGATCTCCTTGGTTGGTTCAGAGAGGACATGAACAGAGCATATGGATCTTCTATTGGTTTAACCTTTGATGGCCCCAAGCAATTAACCAATAAAAAAAGAGATTACACCTGTTTTTGTCCAGTTTCTGCCACTACCCTATAAAACACCTGGAAAAAGGAAATTCAACAACTTTTTCTATTCTTTGGTTCTCTTCCCAACTCTTGGAAATTCATCCCATTTTTCCAGAATAAAGGAAAATAAAGGCTTGATAAAGGCTGTTGGTCATAATGTTCATGCACAAGAAATATCTACCCTTAAATTCCATTAGGATGAAACAACAAACTCAGAGCTACTATCCCAGCTTAGTCTTTGATGACCATAAGTTTCTGATACCTTAGCTCTCCGCGTTACATTAAGTGGGCCATAAAATGCTCCAAAATCATTAACAACAGATAAATAAACAAACAAAAAACTCATAGAAAATTACTGTTATATTTGACTTAAACATCACAGCAACCTACATGACACAGTGGTGTACACCTTTAATCCCAGCTCTCAGGAGGCAGAGCCAGGCAGATCTCTAAAACTTCTGTATTCCTATGCTGACCCCTGTCAACCATGGGGCATGGGAGCTAAATTTGAATTTCCAACTGAAATTCAATGAGAATGCCAAAGTGCACCCACAAAGGTGACATTTTAAAACAATAACAAATAACAAAAACAACTAGTAAAGATTATGAGGTTCCCAGAGTGTCAGTGGAGAACAAATTGGGAAGTATACTTCTGTTCCACCTGGCAGTGAAGGGATGTCAGTGTGTCTAGGAACCACAACAACCAGCATGCAAGATATTCCTAAGGGTGTAGTAGTGGCACTCACATCTTAGCAGCAAGCTACAGCTATCTAATTAGACGTAAGGCCTGCTCAACAAGAGGGAAATCATGTCTGTCTTAATAATGAATAATGTAACTAAATAGAAAACCAACAGGACTATAGAAAATCTCAAATATATTCTCCACCAATGGGATCTAACAAATATTTCTAAAACAAACCATCTAGAATAGTAGGAATACACATTTATCACAAGTGCCCAGAGCATATAGGTTAAGATAACCATATCTTAGGCATAAAACAAAGAACTGAAATCATAAAGGGTATTGCAAAACCGGTTAGAGAAATATAGAAGTTAATTCTTCAGACACTCAAAGTAAATGACATACTTCTCAATTTGAATCAAAACGAAAAAATTTAAATCATTTGAGAAAAAATGAAAATACAACATACTGAAATTTTGTAGGGCACAGTATGTCAATACTAAAAGAGAAATTTATAGCCCTCAATATATATATATGATTTGATACTTGATGTTTATATATGTGCTATTCTCTTGTCTGCAGAAGCCCTTTTCTTCTTCAAATATCACATCTACTTCACACTCATATATATAATTTTCCAGGCAAATTCTAACACTAAATTAATTATGTTAGTAATCTTTGTTTTCTCTAGGTGGGTGTGTTTTCTCTGTATTCTCTAAGTAACTTTTTTCTACTTTTCTTAAAGTACCTTCACCTGTGTGGCAATGGTGATGTAAATATTTACTTTCTGGGTCAAATTATGAACTCCATGAAACCAAAACTAATTTTTATTTGCCTTTTCTTCAATGCCATATAATTCATAACACACAACATCAACAAGACTCAATAGAGAGTTAAGCATGAGTAAAACCATTTCTTAAAATCTACTAAATTAATGATGAACCTCAGAACATTACCTGCTACTTGTTTCCTTAGCTTTTCAATCTCTTCTTTCAGGCTTTTAATTTCTAAATCTTTGCTTGCTGTTAGTGGACCATCAACAGTTGAATACTGCAAAGCCTGAACAGTCTGTGTTGACTCTAAAAGAAAAAAAGAATTAAAGAAAAAAATCAGAGACTTAAATTTTTTAAAACGAATGTCAATATATCTCTACACATTTTTAAAAATAGTTTCACTGATCAGAACATCTACTCATTGGAAAAACACTGCTTAAGAACACATTAAAGCATACAGTTCTATTGCATCTGTTTAAGTTTGTAAGAAAGATATCCAAATCCATAGAGTTGAATGACTCAATTTTCTATAAATGAGATTTGGGGCTTGAAGTACTACTGACCAACTATGACAAAAATTAACTATTCAGACTTTTATGATTTTTTTCCTAGCAGAGACCATCATCTTAAGAGTAAAAATAATGATATTTCATATAACATGAAGAACTGAATAAGACATGAAGAAATGTTTAGATGTACTGTTACATAGTGTGCGGACATGGAGACCTTCTGGATTTTACATAGGAAATTAAAGGACTATCTATAGGTGACTAGATTATCAATTTAGTTAAAACATTTGATAGAAATAGAGATCAATTTATCTTGAAGTTGTATGTAGAAAATGAAATGTAAAATGAAATATGAACACTGTAATAAGGCTTATTTCCCGGGTTTTCGCAACAGACACAGAAGAACATTTTATATCACAAATGAAACCATCCTTTGTCCTAAAACAGCTTTTCTGTTATTTAGGAAAGGGCTCCAAAATAAGGCCCCTCTTAGTGTAGTTCTTGGTGAATTAACACAAATCACACACATAGATAAAATATGTCATGACCCTGACATTTATGGTCACTGAAAAACATTTCTTAGCCTGAATAAAAAGTATAAGATATGCTACACCATATATATGATCATAACTTTGGTATCTAAAAAATATTTTTATTTAGGTCCAATACATATTAAAATTGATTCTGTTGTATTTATTTGGAAAAGAACATTCACTGTTTTAGTTTATTTAAAAGACACTTAAATTCAGAACTTGGAAGACAGCTTAGTCAACACAGTTTGTTTTTCCCAAATACCGTAACTCATGTGTAACAACACTGTCTTAGAAAAAATTAAAGAACTCAGACATCAAAACCACACTACATACCGGGGTATAGAAAGCCCTCATTTGTTATGAAATGGAACAGGAATGGCTATTGCTCTATTGTTCCTTTTGTAACCAGTAAAAATATACTAAATAATTTTGAAATATAAAATTAAGCAATTAAAAAATCTTTTCTGTGAAACCACTACGAACTTGTGAAAGCAAAGACCAAGTAAAATGAATCATAGAGGAGTAAGCCATTCTAAGATGAAAGGCAGTCTCAACAGCTCTAACCTAGAGCTTTGTCCTGGTTGAAGTTTGACTTAAACTGAGGGATTTTCAACTTTTCTTTTTTGGAGGAGTGTTTTACATGTGAGGGTACACATGTCATTGCACTCACACAGAAGACAGAGGACAGTTGTCAACCATCACTTCTCTCCTTCTATCACAGAAGTTCCAAGGATTACACTTGAGTTGTTAGGCTTGTCAACAGGTGCCCTTTCTTACTATACCATCTTGCTAGTCCCCTAAAATTGAGGACTATTATGCTGAGAAAAACAACCAAGTCTCCTAGAGAATGTGGGGCTAGGGACTAGGATGTTGAGAGAAGGCATTCTTGTCCTATTAGTATAGCTACTGTATTTGCATCAAGTCAGAGACAGTCTCCTCACCAAGGTATTTATTTCTTGTTTTTAGATTTGGAACTAGTAAGACAAGGATGCCGAAGACTAGAACAAATCTCCCATAGTATGAGTAAAGGAGAAAGAGAGCCTACCAGGCTTTACCTAATCCTTCCTTCACATCTGACATTAGAGGTGGACTATATTTAATAAAAATTGGTATCCAGTCTTGTTCAGACTCAATTACTGATTGGATGAAGAGTGGGAAAACATTTTCTGAGGTAAAAATAGTATTAACTCAATTGTCTCTTATTTTCACTCATCTTAGTCAATTAAACTTACAAGGCATTTGGAACAGTGGGAGAATATGAGCAATAATCAAAGAGAAAAGACAGCAGCAAGCTCATAGACAACTCAGATGCAGAAATCAACAGACACTTTGAATGAGGAGCAAAACATGCACAAGAGAGAACAGAGGAAGCAAGGGCATCCTTACATAAATACAGCAAAAGCCTCCGAAGGAAAGCAGAGAATGAGGGAGCAAGAGAAATATCACTGATCAGAGTGAGAAAGGAGGATGCAAAAAACTATGCAATGTTGATTGCGGGATTCTGTGAATCTGAGCAGGATACAGAGAGATCAAAATCCCTGCAAAGAAGTGAACACGTAAGAGTATTGGAGTGTACTTTAGACCATCAGAGAATGTCATGGTAACAGTGTACAAGGACTGGTCATATATGGTATGAAAAAATCATAAGAGTTTATGGCAGTGTGAGAAGGGTACTTTTTTCCTGACAGTTCCAGGCTCCCGACCCCAGAGAGTCTATTCCATACACTGACAGACCTGTAGAAATACACATCATTACAGAAATAAACATCATTGTATTGTTTACTATTGTGTGATATGTTTACATAAACGGTATTATACTCTTTTCTGCACTCATTTCTACAGCACATTTTTTTTACCATTTACAAAAAGACTTCTGAAGGTAAAACATTCCCTTATAATGTAGCTCAAAACACTGTAAGTTCAATTCAAATAAGTAAAATATTAAAATATTTACCTTGAAGTTTTCTAGTAAGTTCAAGTTTTTCCTGTTCTAGTCGCTTAATTCTTCTTTCATAAGCTTCAGCTGCGAGGTTATTATCTAGAGTCCTCTGGACATTAACATCAAGGTCCAGTGAGGCGGGACCTGCTGTCACTCTTAAGCAGCTCCGGTCAGAAAGAACACTGAATCAAAGAAACAAAAAAAAAAAAAAAAAAGTTGGTTCATATTGCAATAAAGTTTGAAGAAAAAAAGAATTTTAAAATCTTTATGTAAGATACAGATTTGAATTTCTATAGTAAAACATCTAGAATCCTATAAAAGCACTATAATTTTTTCTGAAAAATTACTTTATTTGTAGAAATATTTTTAAATAAAAACTCATATCACCAAACTATTTTTAAATTTAAAACTCCAAAAATTATAAAATAAAGTTTAATGAAAGATTATTAGGAATTCAAAACAATTTGACAAGTTTACTGAAACAGTAGTCAAAACCACCTGTATGTGTTCATTAATAGAATTTGAAATTCAAAACTTTAAAGTGAGGTGCTTTTCTGAATGCACACTAAAGATATTTGAGATGGTAGACATTTATCAGTAAATCGCCCCTAGACACAGAACCATAAGCAACTAACAATAGCTGCGGGGGAGAAATTAGTCTTCCTGAGAAATGAGCTACCTAATTGTTTATCTAAAACCAAGTAGTAAGCCCTGAAATCATATACACACAAACAACACTGAATAGACTCAGAAAAGTGTGTGTGTGTGTGTGTGTGTGTGTGTGTGTGTGTGTGTGTAAATAATCATCAAAGAAAAAGAGGCCATCAATTTGGGAAGAGGGGAAGCAACACGAGAGGAGTTGGAGGAAGTGGACAGGAGAAGAAATGGAAGGAAACATAATGATACAATTGTATTATAATGTAAAAAGGTTTTAGATTGACAAAATTCTTTGCCAATCATTTAAATTCTAGCAACAGGGATATAAATGAAAGTACATAAAATATCCAGTACATTAGAAAGTATTAACTGCTATGGAGAAGACAGAAATTTAAATGGAGTAATCAAAAAAGCTGTGCTTATGCAGGTAGTTAAGGAAAGTCAATGTAAGGCACCAGTCAAGGAAGTATTAGGATGAAGAGCAGTCCAGGACAGAAGCCAGAGCATCCCAAGACAAGGCTCTTGGGCCTTAAGGAGGCCTGTGTAAAGGGACATGGCAAACAACTGGAGGAGTATGAGAAGATGACAAGAGACAGTTGGTTAATTCTTAGGGTGCAAAGAAACAGGAACTGGGGAGTAGAGGGAAATGGCCATGAACAGGGAGAACAGACTGGCTTATCTCTTCCAACAGGGCAATTTTGATAGATGTAGGAAACATCAGGAGTTACGAACATGTTACTTAGACAGTTAAGACATGTTTTAAGTAAAAGGTAAGGAGCTCTCATGTCATTAGGAAGTGTATAGGGGAAGTTCCACGGCTGAGCCCTAGAACAGTTGGATCCTCAGAAATTGGGGAGAGGAGGGCTTGTTTGGAGACTGAGAAATGGACACAAAGCGAAGTGTTTTCGTATGGAGCAGTGGCAAAGGTAAAAAAGTCAACTAAGGCTGGGACTAGAAGCAATCACTACACCTGTTAACACACGCGCCAACAGTGGTGCTGGTAAAAGCAGTTTGCATGAAGAGACTGGGCACAACCTGAAATGAGTGCATTCAAGAAAGATTAGTATAAAAAAAAAGAACAGTCAAGAGAAGTAATTTGTTATACACCAGAGAAATAATTGGTATCAGGTACGAGATCCAGAAAGGCTTTATATTTTAAGATGGAAGAAATAATTACATGTCTGGTAAGATGGTTGGCAGGATATAAAGATGTGGGTAGCACATAAAGGAGAAAAATGTACGACATAAAAGTGAATACATTAAGCCAAGCAGGAGGGAATGAAAGGAGCCAGCCCCAGTCAAGCATCTACATGGTCCATCCTTGGAAGGAAGAGCTTGTGAGTCTGGGGGACACATAGAAAACAGTGGCAGGAACTTGCAGTTGTCTGCGGTTGGTAACAATTATCAGGGATGGAGGAAGCAAGATCATCAGCAGAGAATAAGGGTGATCAATATTTGCAAGAATGAAATATAAAATGGTTACCTTGGTATATACAGGGCAGAACAAACTAAGGTGATTCAGTGTTGTCACATAGGACAGAGTACTGAGACTGGCAACCCTCGATGTAAAGTTAGCTTGGTTGCTGAGAACCATTTGTCTGCTCCAGCCACTTTGAACTGCTTACATTTTAAATAAAGAACATTCTCTCAACAAAGAAAGTGCAGCAGCTAAGAGATAACTAAAGGGACTGCCATGCACCCAGGAAATGATTACTGAAATTCTTATGGGACATGGGAGGAGGAATAGGAGGACAGAAATGGGGTGAGGAGTAAAGAGTGGTATGAACAATGGGTTGGAAATTTTGGTGCTTGACATATACAAAATATTCATTAAGTGTCTTGGTGCTGGTTCTTGCCCTCTTTCTAATGGGTTCGACTCTCGTGCTACTTGTCCTCATCATTTCCTCCAAATGTTTCTTCACATTTAAATCCAGCTCCAATACGCCATAACTACAACCGTATATATACCATTTTCAAGCTTCAATTTACTTGTTTATAAATTACCCACGTTATCTTAATTTTTGAAACTTACCAGCTACTAGTATACGTAAAACCAACAAATGGCAGATGATGGCCAGAAAATGCAGTATGTGTTGGTGGAGGCATTGTTTCCTAAGAGAAGATAAAAAGAATATCAATTTGGTGAGACATCTACAGTTATTATGATAGGTTGGCCTATAACTGTCAATAAGGATATGCAACCATTCAATTTTGAGACAGTGGTAAATTTGGGAAAGTGTTCACTGATACAAAATATAGACTCTAAGCACTACTACTGGAAAACTCAAACAAATAAAGTTAAAAGCCTAACAATAAAATTATAGTCATTATTCATGC
The DNA here is from genome assembly GCF_000317375.1 of Microtus ochrogaster. Taxonomy (NCBI): domain Eukaryota; kingdom Metazoa; phylum Chordata; class Mammalia; order Rodentia; family Cricetidae; genus Microtus; species Microtus ochrogaster. The sequence goes on from NC_022013.1 coordinate 84,484,657, forward strand.
ATACTACATCTGAAAATTTGTCTAGCTTTTTTTTCCCCAGAGAAAAGGCTTCATTGGGTAGCCCAGACAGGCCTCAAACTCATGATTTTTCTGTCTGCCTCCCAAGGAGTGAAATTATAGGCCTGTTTCATCACACACAGTTTAAAAATAAAATTTATTTGCAAGTGGAAAATCAGGGCTTATGTGGTCACTGAAGACGCATGGAGAATAGAGGATGTGCACTGTAGTAATATGAGTGGTGGGGCTGCAGAACCCCACGCCCGCAAGGCTAGCTTTACCCGAAATAATTACACGGACACTGTATTCTTTTAAACACTGCTTGACCCATTCTCTTCTAGGCTAATTCTCACATATTAATTTAGCCCATTTCTAATCATCTGTGTGTAGCAC
>NC_022013.1:84485177-84497212 GCF_000317375.1 Microtus ochrogaster
AACCTATCAGGGCAAGCAGCTTCTTTATTTAATCAACCAATGACACTCCTCCCACCTACGTTCTAACCTATCAGGGCAAGCAGCTTCTTTATTTAATCAACCAATGACCTTCCTCCATCAGTGCACTGTCCTTTGCTCCTCCTGCAGAGACTGAATGTGGAATGCTCCTATTTTCTCACACTGAAGCAAATGTCCTTGGCACACTCTATAAACATTTTTATGCCTTTTATGATAGTATCTCTGTTTAAAATAGCTCCCAGAAGTGCTGTCTGATAACTGCTTTTATTTTTCTTAAAATTTCAATAGAAAGTCTTGCTGTACAGCCCAAGCTAAGCCTGAACTCATCCTTTCCCATCAGACCACTAGCATTATAGGTGTGTACCACACTGACTGTCATCTCATGTGGCAACATAAAATGGTAATCATGTGCCTTTATAGAGAAACAACATGTGTTAGATGAACTCTTTTAGGAGTAAGTTATAGTGCTGTTAGATATGAGTTCAGTGTTAATGAATCAACGGTGTATATTACTATATAACATATCTTTCAATAGAGTACATCTAAAAGGCTTCTATATTCAAAGTTGTTGAAAATGTGACCTATGTTAACATAAGGTTAACTTGATGTTTCTTTAATTTTTGGTTATTATAATATAATTACATTTCTCCCTTCCCTTTCCTGGCCCAACCCCTCTCATATACCCGCTCCCTACTCTCCTATGAACTCATTAATCTTTTATTTATACAGCACAATGGTCAATGTCAACTAACTTGGTGTTCACCATAACTTTATAAAATACAACCAGTGTGAATAATTAAAATCAACTCCATGCACACTTAACTTGGAATGACTCAGAATTTCTGTCAACAGTGAATATAATTAAAAAACTGGAAGGAAAATCCATCTATTTTTTTCTTGTGTAGTTTGAACAGTTTAACAGCTCACATTCATCTTAAACATAGTAATTACAGTAAAGAGTGACATAAAATTAATATGAAACTTAGTACTGAACTAAAATTAAATACAAAATTACTGAATAAATTGACAGCTTATGATAAGAAGGCCAGAAAAGAAACCCCAAATTTTAGGTTCTTATTTTCTTACATATGAATCTACATAACCTAGTGATTCAGAGCAAGATCAACACAATATGATATAGCCTTCCTATAGTCCATGAGCTGAGAGGAGAAAACTATTTGGCTCAGGCAGAGACACAAACTCAGGTAAGGAAGGCTACAGACTGACTTTACACATTTATTTCCTACCCAGCTGGCTATTTTAGTGGCAACAATATGGGTGTTGGGTTTGAGTCTTCCAAATAAAGTTTGGCTGCCTTGCAGTAAATTGTCAGCTTTTTGTTCAATGTTTAAGTACAACCAAACAGGTGATGGGGTAAAAGGTAGGTGCTATGGGATAATGCTCTTGTACACTGCAAAGATTTGTCATTCGTATTGGTTTAATAAAAAGATGACTGGCCGGTGGCCAGGCAGGAAGTATACGAGGGGCAACAAAACTAAGAGAATTCTGGGAAGAGGAAAGAAAGAGTGTTAGTAACCAGCCAGACACAGGGGAAACAAGATGAAAATGTCTTACTGAAAAAAGATACCAAGTCACATGGCTAAACATAGACAAAAGTTATGGGTTAATTTAAGTTGTAAGAGCTAGTTAATAATAAGCATGAGCTAACAGACCAAACAGTTTATAATTAATAAAAGCCTCTGTGTGTTTATTTGGGACTGAATGGCTGTGGGACAGAAATTTCTGTCTACAAGGAGGGGATGGAGCATGTATGGTTTCATATAAAGTTCAGTAGTTTTTGATGAATAAATACTTCTTTATTTCCTTTTGGTTATAATAAGCCCTTACATGTGTTGCCATTTGTTTCCAATTTCATGGTTGGTTTTAGGGAGGGGTTTGTCATCTTCTTCACTTTGAAATCATGAAATACACTTTTTAGGTGTCTAATCTTGTATTTTTAGTAAACATATGACAAAATTTGCTAAACAACAGGTCTTTGAATTTTGCTTTTGGTCATGATAACACTGAATTTAATTAAGTCTCTTAATTTTTTTGATACATGACAGAATAAGCACTGGAACTTATAACTACTGTGTGATTGATAAGAGAAAAATGGTCCTGGCACCAAATTAATAAATAAAATGTTACTTTATAACCATCCTTTTTTTTTTTCTTTATAACCATCCTTAAAAGAATAAGAAGGACAGGACATCTTCATAATGTCAAACTTACAGAATTTTTTAAACAGTCATCATCCACATCAAAATTCGATGTATCTGTTGGGCTACTGACTTCTGGAATATAAGGTGCTTCACAGTTTCGAATATTATCCCAATCAATTCCACTGAAAAATGGATGTTTCTTAAAGTCTTCTATTCCATTTTGGCCAAGTCGATGTTCTCTGCTACAAATGAGTCTTCGAATAAGATCCTTTGCATTTTCAGACACATCAGTCACTTGGGGTGGAAACTGAAACCTCTCCTATACAGACAACAATATAAGATATAAATACAAATCAGTCATTTTCTTACAAAAGGGTGGTAAACTTGTTTAAGCCCATTTCCTTTAGAAAAACAACTAGGGTTTGATAACACAGTGCATTGATATTGTGGGGAGATACAGGGATGATGACAAATAAATCCTTTTCCTAAAATAACTTTTAATTCTGTAAGTGACTTCATGATGGATGAACTACAAAATGAGGTCAGATGCTATAGGATCTGAAACTGATGTTAAAATGAGATGGATCTGATTAAAAGTATCAGAATTTAACTCAATAGTTCAAAAGAATGTAGGTTACTGACAATGTTCAGGTACAATATAAAATATCAGTTAATCATTAAACACTTAAAATTTTTATATGTATTGGTATTTGACCTGCATTATCATTGTGAGGGAGTCGGATCCACTGAAACTTGAGTTACAGGCAGGTGTGAGCTGCCATGTGGGTGCTGGGAATTGAATCCAGGTCCTCTAGAGGAGCAGCCAATGCTCTTAACCACTGGCCCAAAACACTTAAAATTTTACCATGTATCTGGCACTATTCAAAGTGATTTACTTATTTAACCATTTAATCCTCACAGTAATTATACTGGGTAGGAACTACTAGGATGACAGTCTTATAAAAGAGGAAGCTAAGATACATAGTCATTTTCTCAACGCCATTCAACTAAAAATTGACAGGAAAGGGTCTTGACCTTAACTCTCTCCAGACCAGTGCTGTTAAGCAGCATGCTACATTGCAGTGACTTCCTTCTGGATGGTACACATGCATTGACAACTTTCAACTTCCCCTGTCTTTCAGTTCTTCTCCACTACTTACTGCTCCATGCTGGCAGCTCAGTGTAAGACACAAAGTCTATAAAATTGATTTGTATGTGTAAAGCACCAGAACCAACTAAAAAGGACAGATTATCTATTCTTCTGGGGACATTCAGATTCATACTGAGGACGTTTGTAACAGTTCACAATCCTCTGAAGTTGGACAGTTTATTCTTCTGCACTGTCTATTTTGTTTCACATGGCGCTGCATGACTGGAGTGCTGGGCTCTTGTTCCTGCAGTTCATCTGGACTGCAGTCAGTGTCTTGTGCTCCCTAACACTGGAGCAGACATTCTACATATACACCTTTCTAGATATTTCCACCAGGTAGATGTCTAGACCCAACCTTTGCTCTATCAAAAGCTCTAATTTTAAGGCTCAAGATGTACACCTGTTAACTTTGGGAAAGAAAGTTACAATTTGTAGCCCTGTCAGAATCTGAGGAGTACCCATGATGCTGTATAGAGTACAGAATACAATTTTGCATGTTGTCTTTGCCAGTTTGACAGAAGAATTTCAGTAAAACTGTGATTGCTGTCTGTCTGTTCATGGATGGGTGTGCATGTGTACATAAGTGCCAAGCTGTCCACGTGAAGGCCAGAGGACAACCTTGTAAAGTCATTCCTCTCCTTCCATCTTTTCATGCATTTCAGGAATTGAACTCAGGTCTCCAGGCTTGCAAGCAAACAACGTAGCCATGGAGTCATCTTGCTGGCTTCAAAGGAGTTCAATTTTTGTCTTTATTCACACCAAATTTATTACTAATAATGCTTATAATTTTTACATGCATACTTGCCATAATTGTATTGTACTATATAGTAAAAACTAATAAAAACTAACTACTTTTGAATTCTCTTACTCAACTATAGAGACCAATTTTTCTATTTAGGAGCATTTCCAAACAAAATACGTGGAAAACTTAAAACTAATTATCTTACAGATAATTAATTGATTACTAACAATTTTCCCTACTAATCAAAAGAATATGACTTTTCATTGTTTTGAAAAAGTACTTTCTCTTTAATATCACGTTACTTCAACTTAATGCATGTATTTATTGTAAAAACTCTAAAAAAGTAAATATACTAACTTTGTGATTCATGATTTTTCCATATGTCTCCACCAGAGACTCAGCATAGAAAGGTGTTTCTCCGTAAAGCATCTCATACATACAGACCCCCAGAGACCACCAGTCACACTCAGGTCCATATCTGCCTTTTCCATCCTCCATAGCCTGAAGTATTTCAGGAGAAATATAATCTGGAGTTCCAACTGCCACTGAAGACTGGACCTGAAGAAGATCATATTTTTATTACTATAATGTATTGGACAAATGATTTTAAATTAAACACAGTTATTTAAGATATACAGGAAACAGTATTATAACATTTTTGTTATCTGAATTTAGCCTCCTAGTTTGTAGAATGATTTTAAATGGCCTCTACATCAATAGTTTTCATTACTCATAACTTTACAAGACCTTTACTATAGCTGAATGTATTTAGGGTAACAATGTGATTTGAGCCATTACAGTCATGAACAATAAAATGAATACTTCACTTACAACATTATTACTGTTTAATTTTGGTTTGGTTGTCAGAGACAAGGTCTTGCTATATATCTGAGGCTAGCCTCAAACTCAACAGTCCTCCTGCCTCAACTTCCCAAGTTCTAGGATTATAGTATGCTACTACGTTTTCTTACTGGTTTTTAATATTTATTTATGCAATCAACAGATATACATAAGTAAGTATAAGGGAATTGTAAATCAATTAGATATGAAGAGAACAATTCATTCATCTTAACACTGATGATAATTTTAAAATCCTAAACAGAAACCTAAGAAAACTAAAGGTTGACTACTTATTGTACATTAAGTTTCTAGCTGCACTGGACATGATGGTACACACCTTAAATACTAACACTGAGATGGCTCTCTATGAGTTTATGGCCAGCCTGTCTACAAGTTCCAGGCTAGCCAAGGATATTATAATAGACTTTGTCTCAAATATAAAACCAAATTAAAAAACTTATTTGGAAAAATTATAAAAGGGAAGGAAAGTAGAAACTTTAAAACCAAAATTCTTAATTTTAAAAAGTTGAAAATCTAGTTACAGCAAGTTAGATAGATGAAAATTCAATAAATGATCATTTTATGTTTAGTATCTGTGGAAGAACTAGCTATACTATTTTACACTAACAGTGCCCAGGGCTCTCAATCATCCACACCCTAGACAACACTTGCTGTTTTCTGGTTTGGCAGCAACTGTCCCACTGGACAGAAGATGCTATTATGGTGGGATCACAGGCTTTCTGACTTATTTTTCTAATGACAGGTTTTATGGAGAATCTTTTCATATGCTTATTCCTCATCTGTAAATTTTCTTTGGGAAAATTCTCTTATTCTTCACTGAGGCTGTTTTTCTGTTGTTGAGCTTAGGTACAAAAAGCCCCTGGAGAAAAATTCACCTTACACTGAGCCTTCCACAAGACTGATTAACTTCAGTGCCTGAGAGGAAGTTAAAATGCTGCAGGCCAGAACTTAATTAGAATCTGTAGCTGTCCTTACATATTCTTAGCACACAATCAGGTACGTGAGTTCCTTCTGCCCACCGTGTCATTTGATGCACACAAGTTTTTGAGGAGGATAGAATTTACCATTTTGAGGTAGAGGGGTTGTGATTCTGTGTTATTCTCAAGAAATTTTTCAAATGCAGTCATAAATACTGTCCCTTATATTTTCTAAGAGGGTTTTAGTTTTTATAAAGTTCTCTGAACTATTTTGAATTAATTTCTGTGGTATAAAGCAAAGTAAGTTGATGGTTTTGATTGGGAATGTAAAGAAAAATGACTAATTCTATACTGACGTGAACTATCAACGTTTTAAAAATCCTAAAGAGAGGCATTAAAATATTTAAACCAGCCAGGCAGAGTAGCATATGCCTTTAATGCCAGCACTTGGGAGGCACAGGCAAGGGGTTGTCTGTGAGTTCAAGACCAGCCTGGTCTACACAGTGAGTTCTAGGACAGTCAAAGCTACATAGTGAGATCCTGTCTCAAAAAATAAAATAAAATAAGATACGTTACCTTCTAAGGATAAAGAGAATAAGAAAGATAAAATCGACTGGACAGAAGGTAGCAGGAAAGAAAAAGAGGAAAACAAAGCACTCATGCAAATAACAAGCAAAAGCTACAGAAATAGCACAAAGCTCTACACTAAGTCACAAGATCCAAGAGTGCATTAAAGCACCTGTCAAAGGACAGAGAGTTAACACTGAAAAACAGATAAAACCAAAGGCATAAATGAGAGAAAAAGCAGTCAAATAATTTATTTAAGTAAGATAAATAAAACAGAAGCACATAAGTTGAAAGTGGTGAGATAAAAGATGAACTTATACATTAAACAGTAGAAATTTAAAGCAGTAAAAAAAAAGTATTAGCCAAATTAAAATTATTTTAGTTCATCAATATAATTACAAAAGAAACTATCCCGCAAAATTTAGTGATTTCAAATAATACATTAAAAGGAGATGTATAAAGTACTGATAACTATGATGGGAAAATGAACAAGTCTACTACTGTCATAAAGATTTTAAAATAAAGATATTAGAGAAAACCCATAAGAATATAAAACATGAATACAAAACCAGTTCAATATTATGGACATGTATAGAACCTTTACTTTTAGTAAAGTTGGAAAAAATGTATTCTTTTCAAACAAATATGGAATACACAAAAAGTTGTGTTACAAAATTATAAAGTAGATATCAACAAATAAAAAAAAACACAAGCCATGAATAAAATAGGACTATTTTCTGACAAAGTAAAACTACAAGTATATCACCAAATCAACTAATAGGATACTATGAGTAAACAGTAAAAGGTTATCTTAGGGCTGGGGAGGTGGCTCAGAGATTTAGAGCATTGCCTGCTTTTCCAAAGGTCCTGAGTTCAATTCCCAGCAACCACATGGTGGCTCACAACCATCTGTAATGGGGTAGGGTGCCCTCTTCTGGCCTGCAGGCATAAGACAGAATATTGTATACATAATAAATAAATAAATAAATAAATAAATAAATAAATAAATAAATAAATAAATAAATGTTATCTTAGCTAGGCCTGGTGGCACAGGCTAGATAATTCCAGCTACTCAGGAGGCTGAAGATGAAGGATCACAAGTTCTAAGCCAGCCTAGGTAGCTCAGTTAAGACCTCAGAAGTACAGTGCTTGCTTAGTTATGCAAGAGGCTCTGATTTGAGGATTAATACCTATTACTCTGTCCCACCAACGGCATATTAACTCAACAAAACACAGGAACAGCATAAAACCAGACTTTTAAACATTAAAAAATTTGAATCAAAATCAATCAACATAAGACTACCTGTAACCCAAAGAGAAGAAAGCAGTTCTAAAATGCGTAAGAAATAGGTAAAGGCTGTACTACACAATGGTTCAAGATCCAAAATGAGTAAAGGTGCGGCACAGGTATGCCGTTGGCTATGTAAGGCCCTCATTTGGCAGGACCACTTTCAAGCTCTGTTTGTCTTTATCAGGGCTTGGTTTTAGACTGAAACATTCCAGTAGATACAAAATGTTGCAGTTGATGGTCAAAACTCATGGGGCTTGTTTGCCTCTTCCAGCATGGCTTGACTCTCTGGTCTGCTATTCCGTGTCCCTGTGGGTATCACTCATCCATGAATCTACAGTGCAATGTGTGGGTAGTCCAGCCTTTATGATTAATTTGGGGAACTTAGACCTACCTGCCTTTACACAGGGCCAGTATCAGCTCTTTCAGATCCCAGCAGCTAAAGCTACTCAACTGTGGTACCTTCACCCAAGATCTGAAAAAAATGTTATGCTATGCTCTAACTCTGGCCATGTCAGAATAGTCAGGAATGCTGGGAAGTCAGTAATCTGGCACATCTCAAGAGTTTCTTTCTGTTAGGAATAACTATAACATGCCAACGCTATCCACTGTCTGAAAAAGCTGTTTTAAATAACGTGTTTAATAACATAGTCATTTATAGTAAGACGGATAATTCAGTACCAATTATTCCTTTCAACATGGCCAAATTCATAAGTCACATATGCATTTTCAAAATCACCTAAAGATAATTTTTAGAGTCAAATAACTAGTCTAGAATAATGATAACACATTCATGGCTCTAGAATTTATTATATTAAAATGTTTTCCAAAAAAACCTGCTAATTAAATTAATATACATGTGGGCCTCTGCAACAGACAAGAAAATTAAAGAAAATTTAAAGCAGTGTGGTTGAGAAGACAGTTCAGTGGGTAGAGCACTTGCCATGCAAGTGTGAGGACCGAGTTTGACTCTCCACGACCCATGTGTGGTGGCTTGAAAGAAAATGGCCCCCAAAGGGAGTAGCACTATTAAGAGGTGTGGCCTTATTGGAAGAAGTGTGATACTGTCGAGGTGGGCTTTGAGGTCCCATATATGTTCAAACTACATCCAGTAAGAGACCACTTCCTCTTGCCTGCAAGTCAAGTTGTAGGGCACGTGGCTACTTCTCCAGTACCATTTTACCTGCGTGCCATCATGCCATACCATGATGATAATGGAGTAAACCTCAGAAACGTTAAGTGACCACAATTAAATGTTTTTCCTTTATAAAAGTTAGCATGGTCATGGTGTCTCTTCACAGTGACAGAAACCCTACGACACCATGCAAAGTCATACATGATACAACATATCTATAATCCCAATCTTCTACTGCAATATGGGAGGCAGATGCAGGAAAACTCCCAGAAGTGTCAACTTGATATACACAGGAGTGGACAAGAGACTCTGTCTTAAACAAGGTGGGAAATGAGGACCTAGTTGTTCTTCGACCTCCACATACACCCACATTACATACCCAGAAATAAGCACACACACATACACGTATACACACATAAAAAGTAACAAAATCTGAAAATACACACTTTTTATTGAACAAGAACTTAATGATTTCATCAGTAAAAGTCAAGCAAATGGGAACACAAAACTAATGCTACCTAGTCTTCACTCAAAAAGAAAATTCATTTGTTGAACATTATCCCTCAGAACAACTATATCATTAGAAAAAAAGGACAAATGAAGATGGAGTTGTATTTTATTTTCTATATAAAACTTACAATCTTTACTACTCTAAAACCTTAGGAAAGTTTCAAGTATAATAGGCATTAATTAAAAAAGAAACCACAAGGCTCTCAAAGCACCATTCTCAAGGTCACTATTACAAGCGGGTTAAGATGACTCTGAGCAAGTATGGCCAATGCTTTGTGAAAGGAGGTGGAGCAAAGACAAATGACTGGGTGGCAGACAGTGTAAGCACAGAGTCTCTAGAACAGAGAAAGAAGACAAGACAAGGAAAACGTCTAAGAATAGAATAACTCATATTTATTTACCGTTCCATCTTCCATCAGCTTCAGACATGAACCAAAATCTGCTAAACGAATATGTCCATTCATATCCATCAATATATTGTCAGGTTTAATGTCTCTGAAAAACAAACATTTATGTTTTAGTTGAAAATAAGCAGGAAGCCTTTTTACATGAAACGTCTTCAATTGCTTTAAAAATACTTTAAGAAAAGTATCTTTCAGTTTATTTATATGATAAATTACATTGATAGATTTTTGTATGTTGAACCAGCCCTGGATCTCTGAGATGAAGCCTACTTGATTACAATGGATGATTTTTGTGTGTGTGTGTGTGTGTGTGTGTGTGTTCTTGGATTTGGTTTGCCAGTATTTTATTGAGAATTTTTGCATCAATGTTCATGAGTGAGATTGGTCTGTAATCCTCTTTCTTGGTTGAGTCTTTGTGTAGTTTTGGTATCAGGGTAACTGTAGCTTCATAAAAAGAGTTTGGCAATGACCCTCTGTTTCTATTATGTTGAACACATTGAGGGGTATAGATATTACCTCTTCTTGTAAGTTCTGGTAGAATTCTGCACTAAAACCATCCTGGGCTTGTTTCGGTTGGGAGGTTTTTGATGACAGCTTCTATTTCCTTGGGACTTATAGGTCTATTTAAATTCCTCATCTGGTCTTCGTGAATCTTGAGTACATTAACTTAAAAGATAAAAAAGTGAATTTAGGAAGCATAGTCTTTATGTCTAGATTATATGAAAAAATGGCAGACAATTATGTTAAAACAAGATTAAAATATTGAGAATTTTAAAAAAGAAAAGTTTTTTAAAAAAGAAAAGTATCTGTTTTACATGTTCCATCCTAGCTGTGATTCACATTAACACTTTCTAGAGCATCTATCATTTCCAAAATTCCTGGAAATAAAAAGTACTCTGGCAATTTTCATTCTGGAAGGATACTTTAGGGGATGAAAGCATTCTCTATTGAGAAAGTTTTCACACGGGCATGTCACCTTACACTTTAGTGCCTGCACTTTTAAAAATGCAGGGAAAAGTAGGAGCCTCCTACAGATATGATAATAGAACCCTATGAGGGGGATTTACATTATAGATTCCATTGCATTAAACATCTTTAGCTTACCCACACAACTTGTTTCTCCTAGATATATTACAGTGGTTTTGATTTTTCTAACAAAATATATATTTATCCACTTCTCAAATTAGAATGTAGTTGATCACTTCTGAAATCTATATGTTGTATTAGTAGTTCTATGTCTAATATTACTTTCTTGTATCTTTGTTATTTTTGCCATTATTCTTTGGTTGGTTTACACTTTGAGGCACGATTTGACTTTGAAGCCTAGGCTAACCTCAGCTCACTATATTGCCCAGACTAGTACTGAACTACTGGCAATTCACTTTCTGCGGTCTCCAGAGTGTTGAAATTATAGGTGTGAACTGCCACACCCAGCTTCTCTTGTATTTTTTATAAGATTAAAACTAAAAAACTTGGTTAGAGTTTTGCATTCCATATAGCATCCTAAGTGTTTGCTATCTTTCTACAGCTGCCCAGGAGGGTACAGTCATTTCCCCTATCTACAGACGAAGAAGTTCAGCCGCCCTGAGCTTAAACTCAAGGCCACTGCCAGGGTTTACAGCCAGGCAGTCTGCCTTCAGATCCCATATTCTATACTATCAACATTCAAACTAGATATCTGTCTTTAGTGACAATTTACTAGAGACTAAACTAGTAACTTTTAATAAGGTATTTATTGATTTTTAAAATAATATTTGCTTATTGCTTTTCCTTTATTTCTGAATTTTTTCATCCATTTTAACTAACTTAATTTTACCTTTTTCTTTTCTATAATTCAAGCTAATTTTACTTACTTTCTCAGATTTCTGAGTTAAGAGACAATTCATTTCTCACCTCATTCCTTTACCAACATTTTCATTTAAGGTTAGAGATTTTCTTTTACTGCAGCATTTTCTGGAGTTATATCCCACAAGTTTTGATATGGAGTACTTTTGTTTCCTCTTCATTATAAATATTTCACAATATCCATTGTGATCTCTCTGAGCTACTGCTTACAGAGAAGACATCTTAGAACTAACTGCCTGTTATCTTAGCACTCTGGAGAATCAGAAGTTTAAGGCTAACCTAGGCTACAGGAAATAAGAGCAATCATTAGACAAGGCTTCACTGACATCTCAGAAAGAAAATGGCTCGATTCATAATTCTCTATTCACCTTTAGGGTCCCCACCACAATTTTAATTTTAACTCCAGTGTTACTGGTTGGTTAACAGTTCTCTGGGG
>NC_022013.1:84498552-84511566 GCF_000317375.1 Microtus ochrogaster
AGTGAATTAATTCAGTGTTTTGGTTTCAAGCTATGGATCAGTAGTAGAAACCCCTGGGTCTATCCCTGGAACAGAAAAAAAAAAAAAAATCAGGTAACTAGATTCTACTTCAAAACCTCTCCTAATCAACAAAATACACAAGCTCCAAAATGATCAGAATAATTTCATATTTTAATCCCAAATTAATAGATAATTTTCTTGTATTAAATATATGCTAGGAGCAGACTGACTAAAATGCAAGGAGAAGAATGAAGGATGAGATTAAAACCACCACGGGTAACTAAATAGAACATTCCACATTCCACCACAACCAATTAAACAATTCCAACATGAATAACAGTGGTATTACTACATGTTACATACAAATAGAAAACAGAAATCTCTTCCTCTCTCATCCTTGCATCCCCTTGACTTACCATTAAAAATCCTCATGAGTAGTTAAGACACATTCTTCCCTATGTCCCCCCCACTACTAAAAATAGAAAAAATAAAGCTACAACAATTAACAGGCAAAAACTCAAAAGTGAATGTGAGAAAAGACAGAACAAGATGAAAGAGAGACCTTGGAACATTCAGCCCTAAATGGGATATCTCCATCAAATCCCTCTTTTCAGGATCCAGGGAACCTGGCAGAAGAGGAGGCAGAAAAAGTGTAAGAGCCAGAGGGGATGAAGGATACCAGGAAAACAAGCCCCTCTAAATCAGTAGTTCTCAAGCTGTGGGTCATAACCTTTGGGGGGGTCAAATGATCCATTCACAGGGATCACCTACGACCACTGAAAAACACAGATATTTACATTATAATTCATAATAGTAGCAGAATTACAGTTATGAAGTAGCAACAAAATAATTTCATGGTTGGGGATCAGCACAACATGAGGTGTGCATTAGGAAGGTTGAGAACCACTGCTCTAAACCAACATGATCAAAGCTCATATGAAATCACAGACTGAGGCAGCATGCACAAGGCCTGCACCAGGTCCTTTGGTTATATACTAAGGCTTCCAATGTAGTGTTTTTATCAGATTCCTGAATGTGTAAACAAATGTGTCTGTTTCTTGTGCCTTTTCCTGGGCTTTTTTTCTTTCTGTTTATTTTGTCCAATTCCAAAGAGTTACCTTATTGTATTTTATTTTATTACCATCCTTTTAAAAGACCGCTTTCTAAAGAGAAACAGAAAGAGAGTGGATCCAGATAGGGAGAAACTAGGAGGAATAGAGGAAGAAGAAACTGAATCAGGATATATAACATGAGGGGAAAAAAAATCTATTTTCAATAAAAGGAAAAAAGAAAAAATTGTCACCGTAATTTTATAAATTGGAAAACCAATATGCACTAAGTAATATAGGGGAAACATTAAATACAGCTGTGAATAAGGTTGAAGAAAGTGAGCAAACCATAATACATCATTTGATTTACGTGAATACTTGAAATGTGATTATCTAGTATTTGATACACATTAATGGAAGGAAAATAAATCAAAGTATTAGCAAAGAAATGTGAAAATTAAAGGCAGTCACACAAACACAGTATTTTTGGCTCAGCAATAAAGAGCATTTACAAAGTCTTAAGAAGCATGAGGTGGCAGATCAGTGAGAGCAGGCCTGAGGAAAAGTAGTGCTATGCTAAGAGCCAGTCCTCAGCCAGCTTAGCAGAGTCCCCAAGAGTCCTTATAAACTGTTTTAAAATATCTGAAATTAGATGTCATGATACCAGACACACGGGAATAAACAGTAGAAGGACAAAGCTTTAAAGAAACTAGATATGGCTGTCACCTCAGAGCAAGCTTAAGAGAAAGGAGCTACTTTTCTTTTCTTTCTTTTTGACAGTAGTATTAGTTTATTACAAGAATAATAAAATAATAAGAACTTCCATTGGGTTATGTCCTCTGCAAATGTTAGGATACAGTGGATGGTTGTCTAGGTAGTCTATGTTTTAAAATCACAGTGCATTATAACAAACCTGGACTAAATATTAAAATTATGTCTTGATTTTACTAAAACTATTATTGTATTCTTAGTAAAGGGGAAAAATCTACACAGATAAAATTATGTACCCTTTCAGCTTTAAGTTGCAAAGTATTTACAATATGTAATGGTACTGATTTTTCAAATACCAAGTGGATAACTGGCCAATACTCTCTAAAAACCCATGCTAAAGAAGGTAAGATCTGGGGGGGCTGGAGAGATGGTTCAGTGGTTAAGAGCATTGGCTGCTCTTCCAGAGGTCCTGAGTTCAATTCCCAGCAACCACATGGTGGCTCACAACCATCTGTAATGAGATCTGGCGCCCTCTTCTGGCATGCGGGCATACATGGAGGCAGAATGTTGTATACATAATAAATAAATCTTAAAAAAAATATTAAAGAAGGTAAGATCTACCCAAAACATGGAAAGGCTTGACCCACATGTATTCTTCATGACATTCTAAGGGACAAAGGATAAAACCTTCTTTGTAGTTTACTATAGGGTATTTCTCTCAAAAAATCCTATAAAAACAACACTGACCTATTTCTTGTGATCTATAGTTGTGATTTACTCTAAATTAATGGCATTATCTAACATTATTAAAATCAAGGAGAGAAGATTAATAAAAATTACAACTGTGAGTCATGAATATGGAAAAAATCATATAAGGAGAAAATGTGAGTATATATTTATCCACCAATAAGCTAAGTCTGTTTTTTGATTTGGGATTAATAATGTATCTTTTTAAAAAAATCATTTCATTTTAAGAATTTATACAAGGTATTATCTAAGAAGTGTAGTAGTAGTGGTGGCAGTAGTAGTAATAGACAGGAACATGAAACCATTAAGTTTCCCCATATCTGTTCAAATCACCTTCAGAAACAGATTTTTACCGACAAAAAGATACTATGTTGTTGCCCTAAGGATCTTAACCTGTTTGAGAAGCCTGGTCTTGTGAGACCCCTAACAGTAGGAGTGGGGGCTGTCCCTGACTCTTGTGCCTGATTTTGGGATCACTTTTCTTCCTGCTGGGTTGCCTCCTCCAGCCTTAATAGGAAAGGACATATCTAGTCTTATTGCAACTGGATATGCCATGTTTGGTTGGAGGTAGGTGAAGCTGTGAGGGGAGGAGGGAAGAAAAACTATGGTCAGGATGTAATATATGAGAGAAGGAAAAAAAAGAAAACAAAAAACCCCAAAAAAAGATCTTAACCTCTTCTGAAACTTGGGTTTTTTCACATGAAAAAAACTTAAACAAGAAAAAAAAAAGAAAAGGTAAGCATTAAAAATGAAATGTGGAAATGTATACATTGAAATGGGATGTTCGCCCAGGTGAAATTTATTTTAAAATTTATTTTATTTATTATTGCTATTGGGGCAGCACATGTATTCCATGGATTCTATGTAAAAGTCAAAGGACAGCTTTCTTAAATGAGTTCCCTCCTTAAACCATGGTTGCCATGGATTCAACTCAGGGGGAGACAAGTCCTTTTACCTACTAAGTCATCCAACTTTGCATGCAAATGGATGGAAATAGAAAACCTATTCTGAGTGAGGTAACCCAGACCCAAAAAGATGAATTTGGTATGTACTCACTCATAAGTGGATTCTAGACATAAATAAAGGTCAGTGAGCCTATAATTCGTGATCCTAGAGAAGCTAAATAAGAAGGTGAACCCAAAGAAAAACATATAGTTATCCTCCTGGATATTGGAAGTAGACTAGATTGCCAGGTAAAAATTGAGATCTTGGGGGTGGGGGTGGGGTGAGGGTAAGGGGAGATGGGGAGAGAAATTGAGGAGGGGAGGATGGGGAGATCCTGGGGGAATGGGATGGTTGGTATGGAGGAAGGGTGGATATGGGAGCAGGGAAGAAGATATCTTAATTAAGGGAACCATTTTAGGGTTGGCAAAAGACTTGACTCTAGAGGGGTTCCCAGGTATCTGTAAAGATATCCCCAGCTAGTCTTCACTTCTAAACAAGTTTCTCTAGAAGTCTTTATTTTAGCCACATGTATACATATGTGTATGTGGGTATGTACATTTGAGAGCCTGTGACTGTGGAGGCCAAAAGAGTACATGGGAATCCCCTAGAGCTGAAGTTATAGGAGAATGTCAGCGACCTACCATGGGTGCTAGGATCTTTACTAAGATCCTCTGCAAGGACCAACATACGCTTAACCACTGAACCATGTTTCTAGCCCATCAAATACAATGTCTTAATCACTACGAGTATTCCTTTTCATATCTTGACATCAATTTATTTTTTTTACTTTAAGTACCTTAATCAATTATAAAAAAGGAAAGTGGGGAGAACAAGGGAAGGAGACAGCATGAATGGGAGAAAGGAAAGGGAGATCAGACTTAATTATCAGGAAATATAGTCTAATAAATATTCAAAGTAGTAATGATTGATATAACCCTATGTGATATACACAATTCATGGTCTAAATAACAAGTTCACATCAAGTGTTCCTAAATATGATTTGACAAAAGGGATGTCATGTTGCAGTGACCTCCTAATTCCTTGAAAATTCGAAACTCAATCTAGAAGAGGAAATCTTCAGGGACACATATTAAACTCTAACCACTAGGCACAAAAGACGAAAACTCATAGTCTATGCTTTACCAACTACCAGCTGGTTAAACAGTGTCTTGTTTATACAGCCGCGCCACAGTCACCTGTACTCTCCCAGGAATTTTCAGGTGCAATGAAGTGGGTCTACTTTCTATCACGGGATGAGCATTTAGTGTTCCCTTTAAATATGAACTTTATGTCCTTCAGGTGGTACTAGGTATTTTCAGTTGGTAGTAGATATTTTCAGTGGGTACTAGGTACTAGGAACTAGGATTTTCATTTAAAAAAAAGTTATTCAATAATAAAAAAAATGTTATTTATTTGATCCTGGAACTTCTATTAGATGTCTTACCTTACCATCCCATGACCCTGCCAACTTCTCTATGAGCCCAGGTATTTGGGGTTTTCTCCTATTTCAACTCTATTTTCTAACACTTCTGATAACTTTTCTTTAAATATATCATCATAATTTTACTGTATAAAGTTTTACTGCGTAAAGATCCCTTTCCTACAACACAATGTGTTTCACGTGAGTCACACATCTCCATCTCTTGGATGGTTATTCATGGTTATTCAGGGGAAGGATAGGTTTTCTTTTCCTTTAGTTATCCTTTCCCTCCAGCTTCTTTTATTCCATTATTTATTTTGGCATAAACTTATCATCTTATTTTTACTGCTAGGGACTGGACTCAGGTCCTTCGCTTTATCATTGAGTTACATACACATTCCTTAGATTTAATCTTCTCTTTTCTTTAGATCTTAATTGATTTATTTTGTAATTCTTGAATCAGGCAACACTTTATTCTCTAAAAAAGAACGGGTGTACCAAAGATGCTAAGCAAAACAGGGAGATTTTATGAAAAGAAATGGTACTTTAAAAGAATGTAAAATAAAGAGTTCTGGAAACTGGAAATCCACAATCAGGGCGTTGACTAATTTCCAGCTGGATTCTCAAATGGCAGAAAACAAAGAGATCTTGCAACTAAATCTTACCGGTTCTCTACAGAAGATCAAGATCCATGGGTATTTACTTACATTTAGGAATTAGGGTACTAGGATTATGAGATGCTTTATATGTCTGACTAACCTGATTTAGTTGTTTTCTTGGGATACGAAACTCACTTATTTTTCATTCAGAATTCCACATAAAAAATATCTTCCAATCTTTTGCCCAGAGAGCAAAAGCCCAAGTTTGGAGCCCAATAAAAAGAAAAACAAGGCAGCTGACATCCTCTTCCACCATAACCTTTGGTACCCTTTCCAATTTGGTTTCTGAATCCTTCCCACATAACCCTAAAAGTCTGTGGACCCTTTTTTTCTATCTGTCCTGACAAGATTACCAAGATCATTCTGTCTAATTCCTAGAGCAAGACAGACAAAAAAGACAAAAAAAAAAAAAAAGGCAATGGGAAGGGGAAAAAGTCCTTTTCCTGGATTCTCTTTCTTTCTAAAAGTCAAGAAACTTTTTAAGTCTGAATCCTAGCACTGTACCTCAGTGGTGGAGCATTTATTTACCTGACATGCTCAAATGTGCAGCACTGTTAGCTCTGCAAGTCTAGGAAACAAGGCAAGAACAGGAACCAGGGTAAGAGTGTAGTCACTCTTACCTATATACAACATCAGCTATTAAAATTCTGGTGCTAGAATCCATGCTATGATTATCTATATAAATTATCTATGGGATGTTAGAAAAATCACAAAATTCCTGATCTTTCCTCCTGGTCATCTGAAACTAAAGTGTACGATAGCCAAATACAATGTTCTAACCAGACCAACTTGTTCCTCTGTTCTTCTTGTTGGACTCTTTGTCTCTGACAAATGGCACTGTAGCTGATAATCTGAACAGCAACACTGTTGATTTTAGTTAACAGGATTAGAAACAATGGTGCTTTTTCCATCTGAAATCAGGACTTACATTGCCATGAACCACATTTGGCAGAAAGTTTACTCAACATGAATCAGACCACATGATGCTGTTAGGTCATTAAACTCTACTCCAAAATGCTCTGTCTCAGCAAAGAGATGACTGAAAAGTAAGGTATACCCTTAAAATATAAACCACAGAAAGGGTGGCACACATGTTTTAAGCTCAGAACTAAAGTATATCCATACCAAAGTCTAAACTGAGTTGACAGATTGATGAAAAAAAATTTATGATTGCCAAAATAGCATATTAATAAATACAAGGGGAAAATAACCAATTGCTAAAAGCACAAGAAAAGATAGATATATTTCCTATGTGTTCAAGTGATGACTTTAACACTCAAATGATAAAAGAGAATCTGGAGATGACTCATCAGGTAAAGGCTCCTGGCACAAGCCTAACCACCTGGAGTCACAATGACCCGCATGGCAGAGAGAACCAATGTTGTCTGCTGTCCACATTCATATGCCACAGTGTGGACTCTCTCTCTGTCTCTGTCTCTGTGTCTGTCTCTGTGTCTGTGTCTCTCTCTCTCTCTCTCTCTCTCTCACACACTCTCTCTCTCTCTCTCACACACACATTTTAATATGCATAAATTTAATATAAATAAAATTTAATAAGAATGTTTTTAAAATAAAATGATAAAATATAGGCCTAAGGAGATGGCTCAGTCAGTAAAGTCCTGCTTTGTAAGCATGAGAACTTGAACTTAATCTCTAGAATCCACTTAAAAAGCCTAGAGTCGGGGCATGTGCTTGTAACTCCAACAATGTGAGACAGGAGTATTCCTGGAAGCTTGCAGGCCAACTATTCTAGCCTACTTAACCAATGAGAGACTGTCTCAAACAAAAGGTGAAAGTCATCTAATACATGACACCCAAGGTATTCCTCTGACCTTCAGACCCTCATAGTCAGTATACATGTGCACTACCGTGAACACACACACACACACACCAAATAAATAATGATAAAATGTAATAGTAAACTTTAGTGGTCTTTCTCTGTATATATCTTCATTTCTTTGCCCATTTCCCTTAGCTAAAGTATTTTAATTTTTGAAATATCTTCATTCTGACGTGGACATGGCTTCTTCCAACAGGTCTTCCAGAGTCATACGTTTAACTACTGTTCATTCTACATCTCCACAATGTTTAGGAACGTTTTTTTTTTTTGCATGGTCTGCTTTTACTATCACTCAATTCAATTCTATCATTAGTTCTACCTTCAAAGTATCTCTTCAAAAAGAGGGCATATTTTCTCTACTTCCATCACATATCTAACCCAAGACAGTAGTTAGAATACTAGGAAAAAAAATATAGACTGACAAGCTTCCAACAAGAGTGAACTTATAAAATCTAAAAAGACACTTGAAATGAGAAAAACATATGTCCAACTTGAAGACAGCCACAAAATGGTAATGAATGGTACTTTATTAGATGCCAAGGTCTGTAGCATGATATTTAGCAGTCTTATGATAAAGACCCTGCTTTGGTAGCACATGATTAGCATCCCAGCACTTGAAAATCTGATGCAGGTGCACTGGGTTCCAGGCTAGTCTTAGCTACATACACACTGTGAGATTCCATCTCAAAATAAATAAATAAGTAAATCAGTGATTAAAGTCTAACTTTCAAAACTGCAGTGGTTCTTCCCTATCGCAGCAGTAGCCCTTCACCACTCCTAGCCACTCCCTCTTTCTCCTACTCTGCACTGCCCAGGAAAGACTCATTCCCAGGTAACCTGATGAGATCCTACTTTGTTTTAAACCACTAAATGTTCTTTAATAGTTTATTACTCTTTTTTTAAAAAAAAATCCTATATAAAAATCATTTTCTAAATAGACTAACTTTTTTATCCAATAATAAATGGTATGTAATATATATAATGCAACTCATAGGGGAGAAAAACAAGTTCTATTTGTTTTGTTTGAGACAGTGTCTTGGGTAGCTCAGGTTGGCCTCTAACGCACTTCATAACAAAAGCAGGTCTTGAACTCCAGATTCTCTTGCCTCTACTTCTCAAGTGCTACAATTGCAGTTATATACCACCATGACTAGCTCATTTAGAAAAAAGCATAAGTGATGAATTTTCTGTCAGATTATAATAAGATCACGCCATAAACTAAACTATCAGTGTCTTTTAAGCAAAAAATATCCTTTTGTATCTGTGTAATTCTTTAAGTCTTTTCTTATGTATGTGTATATATATGAGTGTGTACATGTGAGTACATGTGCCTATGAGGTCAGAGGTCAATTTAGGGTGTCTTCTGCAATCACTCTCCACCTTATATTCTGAGATAAGGTCTCTCAATAAACCCTGAGTTCATCAATTTGGCTAGACTCTCTGGCCAGCCAGTTGTTTCTAGGGATCTTCATTCCTTAACCCTAGTCGGTACACGCTGTCATGTCATGATTATACATGGCGAAGGAAATCAAACTCAGGCCTCATCCTTGCTATTTCCCCAGCCCAAGTCTTTTCTTTCTTTTTTTTTTTTTTTCGAGACAGGGTTTCTCTGTGGTTTTGGAGCCTGTCCTGGAACTAGCTCTGTAGACCAGGCTGGTCTCGAACTCACAGAGATCCGCCTGCCTCTGCCTCCCAAGTGCTGGGATTAAAGGCGCCAAGTCTTTTCTTGAGTGGCCTAGAATTCTATCAGTGTATAAGAACCAGATATAAGGAAACTGACTGTTGCATACTCCTTTTGGGAAGAACATTATATGGAAATTCAGTCATGCGTATGTTCAAAGCTGTCCACAAAAACACTGACTAGAAGTGGACATATATAGAAAAAATCGATGTACATGGACATACAAGCAGACATATCAGTTCAATAATGCAGGTAAATAGTAACAGTAAAAACACAAAACCTCAAAACAACCTCAAAATAAACTGTTTGCAGATGAGGTGTAACTAAGACCATAATTAATAATTTGGCAGCAACAAAGCTGTTTCTAGATATAATATCATAGCAGCTAGATGGAATAACAGATTGGCTAACTTACCTGTGTACATAGTGGAGCTGATGAACTGAGTCAATGGCTATCACCATCTCAGCCAAGTAAAACCGAGCCATGTCTTCAGGCAATCTATCTTCAAATTTGCTGAGCAGAGTAAGTAAATCCCCACCAACATAATAATCCATAACCAGGTACTGTGAACAAAAATAAAATGTACTTAGTAAATATTATGGTAAAAATTAATATATTTACTGTATTCTGTGGTCAACTAGGACTAGGCTGAATATTTATGAAGGTTAATTACTTGTGTGGTTAGCTCACCTTTAAGTATATAAAATAATTATCATTAATAATAGTAAGACTTCTAGATTTCATAAGCAATGAAACAAAATTTTAAAGTTTAGTATAAAAGACAGGATTACAACTTTTGTTGCTTTTGTCCTTTGCCAAGAAAATAACAGTATCATTCACTTCCAGAATGGGTTTTTCTCAAATATAAAGTATACCCAGATGTGTGTGTGTGTGTGTGTATGTGTGTGTGTATGTTTATGTACCAAAGAAGGAGAAGGTATATAAATGAGAATGTTCACCAGACTCTCTGAATGATGACAGATGATGTTATATATTTTGCTATATTTTAGATTGTTTTTAAATATTTATTACTTATACATGTTCATATGAATATGTACCACTTGGCATACCTTGATATTACAATGATTTTATTTTTTATGAAGGTTTACTTACGTTTATTTTGAGTACTAATGAGTGCCTGCATATATGTCTTTGTACCACAGTGTGCCTAGTTCCTATGGACATCAGAAGAGGGTGCTGGATCTCCTGGAGCTGGAGTTATAGGCGGTTGTAAGCCACCATGTAAATGCTGGAAACAAAAAACAAGTCCTCTGCAAAAGCAGCAGGTTCTCTTAACCACTAAGCATCTCTCCGGCTCAATGATAATTTTACTACGAGATGAAAATATTTCAAAGATATCACTGAGCTGATTTTATGATTTAAATTTGGCTTTAAAAATTCTTTTATTCTGATACTTGCATGCATCTCAGAAAAACTAATTTTTTTATACTTAAAGCCTTGAAATTAGGGAAATTATATTTCAAGTACTGATCTAAAACTTACTTGCAGTATTTATGAGGCCTAATATATAACTAATTCTACCATGAAGCTTATAACAAGTTAGTATAATGTAATAAAATTTTACAATATTATCGGGTTGCAAGAAATGGAGTTATGCAGAAAAGACTTTTATCTCTTAATTTAAAAAAACTTCAATGAGAAGTGTAGCAAGAAAAGATTTTAAGGTACAAAAAATGTGCAATTAAAATAAACTCTAATATTTATGTACAGAGAGTCATACAATATAACTCATTTCTTCAGTATATATTTACTGAGTGTCACTTGGAATTATTATGTACCAAACACTGCATATATGCCTATGGGTTAAAGAGATGGAAGGCCCTACATCAAGGGCTTTTCCTTTGACAGGGTACTCAATTCTTATTATAACAGACTCATAAAATATATAAAAATGTACATACTGAATTGCTAAAAAAATATTATTTTAATTTTTTCTATTGATGGTCAATATTAAAAATGAGGCTTCCCAAGCTATCTATCTTTTAAGAACCAATATCTACATACTATTCTATGCTTCCTTTCATTACATAAACCCCAACCCTATTCCTTCCTAAACTATCAATGTGCTTTACTTAATTTTTTCAGTGATAAAGACAGAATAAAAACTGATAAATATGCAAGTACTCCTACATTTTCTTGCCTCCTAAATTGAGTTCACAGTCTTCCTTTCCTTTGTTCTCAGGAGTAAACTAGCAGCTAACACATTGAAAAAAAAAAGAGGAAATCCACAAAACTGTTGAGAAAAACAGATCAAAATGAACCACACCTTCAATGACAGTTTGTCATTAGAGAGACAAGATATTGATTCACACTGATTAGCTGAAAGTCATTCTTTGGATCTAATTAAACAGATTGAATTTAATCACCAATGTCTTTTTGGGTCTACTACCTACTAACTCTGTCTCCAATCTATTCCTATCCCTATCCATCAACAGCATCCTAATTCAGATCACAGCCACTCTGAGGTATTTACTACTCCAGACTTATGATAACATGGGTAGATTTCCACAACAACAGAAAACTGAACCCAGACTAGAAGAACAATAAATGCATTCACCAATTCAATAAACAATTTTAAGAATACCTACTGTGTGGTAATATCATACTTATCCAAAGAAGGTACAACCAAACAGTAAGACTATACCTTCAGAGAATTTATACTCTACACAGAAACACAAATTCATGACCAATCTCTGAGCATCATAAATATACCAGCAGGAAGAAATATTGGGGATTGCTTTAAGCTCTTAAAGAATTCAGCCAGACATAATGGCCCAGCTCAATAATCCCACTGAGTAGCTGAGGCAAAAGGATCACAAGACAAAGGCAGCCTGAGGAACTTAACAAGATCATTGCAATCTTCAAAAACTATTTAAAAATCTAGAGATATAGCTTTGTAGCAGAGCTTTACCTAGCATGCATGAGGCACCAAGTTCATTCCCCAGTGCCAGGAGTATAGGAACAAAAAAAGAATCCAACTTTAGAATTTGGTTCACTGATTTTTCTAAAACTTATTTTTGTCAGGATATAAAGACTATTTTCTAATTATCTAAACTGATCTGGTAAGTAATCTATTGGAACTCTCTTATTTAGACAAAAGGGGGAGGTGCTGTGGGAACACCTTCAGTCAATGACCTTTAAGATATTAGCCCATTTTGGGTGTGGTCTCATGTACTATAAATGTAGACAAAAAGTGTGCATGGGTCCCTTGGCTGCTGGATTCTATTCCAGTTCCCCATTCACACAGATCATGGCTTTTTCTGTGAGTCTACCCCTAAGTAAGGAAAAAAAAAAACTTTATTATACTCCATTCTGGGCTAGTGTGTGACTATTTTATTGTAAGGTACAACAAAATGTCACCTGAATGCCTGGGGCAAACAGGCATGGCCTGCCAGCCACTTTGGGTCCTTGTATGCCCAACTGGGGTTAGGAGTAAAGTAACTGAGAGCATGCCTGCTGCTCAGCACCCATGCCTGGGAAAACAGCTGGATTGGGTTGGCTAGGCATGCACAGGCAGGAAAGCATGGCAGATTCCCACTGCCATATACAGAGATATTACCAGGCCATGCAATGCATTGCAAGGAAAATGTAGCTTTTACTTGGACAAAAAAAGGGTTTATGTGCTCCATAGTGCTTCCCAGAGTTGAGGTTTTGAGCATGGCTCCTACCAGGCGGTCCTAGAGCTGACTGTAAAGGTACCTCCGTGATACTGAAGGGCTGAGAGAGGTGGAACAAGCTTCCAGGGCCATTGTGACCACACTATTTCCCATTTTAAAACTCTCCTTGTCAGAAAAGGATTTCAGATACACAATAGGACAGATTCAAACATAAAAGACCTCGGAGGCCTGATCTTAGGCGCCAGGAGACCTAGCTTTGGGGTGAGTTTCTGGCCCCGCGGCGCCAGCCTGGGACGGGGAGCTCAGAGGTTCCTTGGCCCCCC
>NC_022013.1:84511701-84521237 GCF_000317375.1 Microtus ochrogaster
TTTCTTTGAAGTTTTTGACTACAGAGAGACATTTGGTTGTGGGGGCTGCTAAGCTAAACCAATTTATATATTCTAAAGGTATCTTGACTTCAAAATTTGTGGATGTTTCCGAAGAGGTTCTCCTTTTGTTTCCACAGAAGATGAGAACCTGTGGATTCCTTCCAGGCTAATATGATTTGATCAAATAAGACCTGTAAAGTGATGGCCTAGGTGGTCCAACATCCACAACAGCTTCAGAACTGATGACTGAGAGGGACTAAGCACAAAGGATACCCCACAGAAGACCTGATTAACAGCATTCCCAATCGGCAGGATCTAATCTAAAAAACTATGCCCAAATTTCCAAATATTGTTTAAAAATGATTTTTTTCATTTAAAATGGGTTGATTATAAATGGTTAAAGGGTCACAGTCAATCTCATTCTAAAAAAGGGGGAGGAGAAGATATGATATAGAGATGAGTATTTTACATTGGTATAGATTTGGTATATTGTTACAAACTTAAGGTCAACTTGGTACATTGTGTATATGTATTTTTGCTCTTTTTAATGGTATTATGTTTGTGTAGCTCATTTAAAAATGCAATGTATAATTAAAAATTATAGATTAATAGGTAGTCATCTATAATAGTCAAACTTGTAGTCATGTTAGATAGGTTTTCTAGCTATACAGAGATAGATTTCAGTTGGATAGATATTCTTCAAACCATTCAAAGACATATAGAATATGGCATTTAAAGTATTTTGTTAACTTAGAACTTTTCATGACAATGAGACATAGCTCCTGGCAGCACCAATCAGCTTCAAGAGGATGATGGGCATCAGAGAGACTGCTTATGGAGTTTGCTAGCCATTTGGGCAAGAAATTGCTCATGCCTGGACTGCTTTATGGTATGCTGTGTAAATTGGACATACAGAAAAATTACTGCTGAACTTGCCAAAAGAAGGTAAGATGGTCCTTTAGGGTTCCTGCTTCATGAAAGAATCTGCCAGACATTCTGCAGGACATAGAAGAACACAACTGATTAACTTTGCCATTACAAGAAAGAACAGATCTTCAAATTTCCTGCTTCATAGAAAAGTCTGTCAGGTACTATGAGCTTGTAGGCTGAAGATGGAGGCCCCAACATTACAGAACTTTGGGTGACTGTCCAGGAAGTAAGATGTCTCTGTCAATTCTAGATGTTTGGAAGTTGCTTATAATGCACTTCCTGTTTACTTAGGTAATGTAATATCCTTCTGGTGTCTTTGGTGGAGTTGAGGACAGATAGTTACAGTTTTGCTTAGTTATGACAAAGGATAAGTTAAATATGAAACTTTAGACTCATAAAGAAATATTGAAACTGTAATTCTTGCTTGATAACTATTTTGTATTGTAATTTTACTATGTTAAAGTTAAAACCTTCCTTTTTATTTAGACAGAAAAGGGCAGATGATATGGGATTCCCCTCAATATGCTGTGGATATGTTTTATTACCATTGATTAATAAAGAAGCTGTTTCAGCCAATGGCTTAATAGAATAAAGCCAGGAGGGAACTCTGAACAAATATATAGAGAGAGTAGAAGTCAAGGAGATGCCATGTAGCTGCTGAGGGAGAAAGACACCAGCCAGAGTCTTACCAGTAGGCCACAGCCTCATGGCAATTCACAGATTAATAGAAATGGGTTAATTTTAGATGGTGCAGGAGAATTGTCTGTATTCTGTCAATCATGTTTTTAAATAAATGATTCAGACTCCCTGTGTGATTTCTTTGGAGCTGAATGGCTGTGGGAACTGGGGAGGATAGAAACCCCAACAAGCCCAGCCCCACCATGTTACAGAATGGCGCCCAATGTGGGGCTGCATCCACAGAAAGCCTGAGAAAGCTTGGGAAAGAATAGAGTAAAGCATGTTTTCTTGGTAGCAGCAATTTCTTGGGTCTGTTTGCTTGCTAGAGGCAAACAAGTGCTCTCATCTAAGAGAGGCTTCCTGACTCAGCTTTAGCTGCAAAACCTTGCAGCTCTTTAAGAGGTCCTGCCACGAAACACTTAAACGGTGTTGATGAAAAGCTGAACACATGCTTTCTGGTTTTCAGTGGTAGCAGGAAAAAAGCTGTGCCGTTTTTAAATGCCAGCTTTCTGGGCCATCCTGCCAGGACAAACTCTGACTCTTTCTGGTAGGCAGCCGACTACGAAGCATTTGAGTGTGGTCTGTGAGCAGAATGCTGCAGCTAGCTTGCTGGCAAGGGACCTTGAAACACCATAGAGTTGTGGCGATAAACATGGCTACAGCCAGTACCTCCACTATGAAGCTGGAATCTGAGAAAGCTAAGGAATGGGCTGGATCTAGCCGTCAAAACCACAACTTTAATTGTATCTATATTGCTTGGTAAATTAAAGACTCATGTGGTCAGAAAAAGAGAAATATACAGTAAAGAGAGATTCAAAGACAAAGAAAACTTCTAAATGTTTTACACTGTGTTAAAAATTTATGCAGGCTTGGAAAAAAAGGTTAAATTTCTTAAAGTAAAAAAAGAGAGTAGTTGGGTGTGGTGATACACACCTTTAATCCCAACACTACAGAGGCAGAGGTAGAAGAACCTCTGAGTTCAAGGTGTGGTGGCACACGCCTTTAATCCCAGCACTTAGGAGGCAAAGACAGGAGTATCTCTGTGAGTTCAAGGACAGCCTGGTCTATGGAGGGAATTCCAGGACAGCCAAAGATACACAGAGAAACCTGTCTCAAAAAGCCAAAAGTTAAAAGTAAAAATAAAAGAAATAGAGGTTAAAATAAAGCCACATAAAGATGAAAAATACACAGAGAATCTTGATACTGTATGTTATTATGCTCTCTTTGAATTGTTTGAATGCTTAGGAAGGAGCAACAGCTGCTAAAAGATATTAGCTTATAAATGCTGCTGAATTAATCCAAGATGATAGGTATTTTGAAAATACCTTGACTTCAAAATTGAAGTCAAAAGGTATGTTACTTTGGAGAAGAGATTTTGCTTTTGTTTCCACAGGAAATGAAAGACTGTGGATTCATTCTGAATTAAGAAAAATCAGGTTCTATCAAGGAAGACCACCTAAGAAATCTCCGGTAGCAACAGATGGCCCAGATGTCTGAGTTCTACATCCAGAACAGATTCAAGACTGCTGTCTGAGATGATCAAGACTCACAGGATACTCCAATCAGGACTTGATTATAACTCTAAATTTTCTTTAGGTCCCCATAAGATTATCAGCGCCCACAACCAGCTGGAAGTAGCCTGGAATAGTATGCCCATAATTCCAAAAAATGGACTATGGATATTTTACTTTGTTTAAAAAAAAAAAGAGGGGGAAGTGGTGCGGGAGAATGTCTGTATTCTGTCAATCATGTTTTAAATAAATGCTGTTTGGTCAGGCAGGAAGTATAGGTGGGTCAACCAGACAGGAAGTAGAGGCAGAGCGATGAGAACAGGAGAATGCTGGGAAGGAGGAAGCCCATTCCTCAGCACTCCTGCCCAAACCACTGAAGAAGCAAGATGTGACCTGCCTCGCTGAGAAAGGTACCAAGCCATGTGGCTAACATAGATATTAATAATGGGCTAATATAGGTTATAAGAGCTAATACGAAGCCTGAGCTAATGGGCCAATCAGTTTATAAGTAATTCAGACTCTCTGTGTGATTTCTTTGTGGCTGAATGGCTGCAGAAACTGGGCAGGATAGAAACCCCAACAAGCCCAACCCCACCATGTTACATTAAGATATAAGAGTTAGCTAGAAATATGCATAAGCTACTGGCCAAACAGTGTTGTAATTACTATAATTTCTATGTGATTATTCATGTCCTGGTGGCTGGGAAACAAACAAGCAGTCTTCACCTAAAATTTTCTTTCAATCAGTTAAGATGTGCCTTCATCATACTTGAAGATCACAGAATATATTTGTTCCTGGGCACTATCTTTGCTATGGTTCCTATATTTGTGCCAAAATTGTTCTATCATTCTGATAATAATTTCTCAGTAAAATTAAGTGTCTCCGAGGACAGGTTTTATACTCATGAACTACCCTAAAAATATCATCCAATATGATAAAACTTTCTTTAAACTCATTCAAATAAGCATAAACCAAGGTGACACAATCCTAAAATAGAAGAAGGAAGAGAATAACCCTCTAAGTGAACAGCACTTCCCAACTGTTTACAAGACAAACAATCCAGAGAAATTAGGACGAAGATATTAACAGAAATTTACAGTCGCCATTAGCCAAGCAACACATGCCCAACTGCAGTAAATGTGTCAGGAAATGAAAGACAAAGCAGCAGCAAGACACATGTGTAACTACACTTTGGGAAAGTCAGAGCAACACTACCTTCATATCAACATACACCAGAGTGCTTTGGAAAAGTCATTTCACAGGATCAAAACTTTAATTATGGAGCTGAGGATATAACTCAGTCAATAAAGTGCTTGCCTGGCATGCACTAAGGCCTGGGTTCTCTCCCTAGCACTGCACAAACTGGGCAGGATGACACACAATCAAAACTCGCATTCATGAGGGAGAAGCAGGAGGATTAGAAGTACAATGTAATGTTTAGAGTACATAACAGGCTAGAGGCCAGCCTAAATAAATAATGAAGAGTGTTATTTGATCTAACATTACTCATTTGAGCAACCCAATTAAATCATTATTTCAGCCAAGGGTGGTAGAACATACCTGTAATAACACCCTGAGAAGGCTGAGACAGGAGGATCACAAATTCTTTGTTGTAAAGAGAGCGCTCATTGGTTCCTGGCTGCCCAGCCCCGAAATAATTACACAGAAACCATATTAATTTAATCACTGCTTGGATCATTAGCTCTAACTTCTTATTGGCTAACTCTTACATCTTAACCCATTTCTAGTAATCTGTATATCTCCACGAGGTCGTGGCCTACCAGCAAAGTTTCAGCATATCTATCTCTGGCAGTGGCTCTATGGAATCTCCCTTCCTTCTCCCAGCATTCAGTCCAGTTTCCTCTCACCCCTGCCTACCTAAGTTCTGCCCTATCAACAGGCCAAGGCAGTTTCTTTATTCATTAATCAATAAAAGCAACACATAGACAGAAGGACATCCCACACCAATTCAAGGCTAGCCCAGACTTACAGCAAAACCTTATCACAAAAGTCCACTATTTAAGCTACAGGCTCAGTGAGAACTATATTTCTGGCTGCTGATACAACTCAACAGTTATAACATCCACAAGTCAGTCTCTAACATCCACAGGGCCCTAGGTTCAAGCTTACATAGTATTATAAGAAAACAATGCTAAAAAATATAAAATATAGCCACTATACACATGCAAGAGGCTAAGACAAAAGTATTAAGGATGAAAGACCAGTCTGAGTTACACAATAAATTTAGGTCTGGCCCTGAATATATAAGATTCTATTTCAAAATAATTTGTAAATAAATTATAACTCAAGAAATTAAAGTTTCAACATTTTCCATTTTTTCCTCAAGCATAAAATAAACAGGAAATGATGAATAAGAACATATGAGAAAAGGTAAATTCCACTGATACATAATATTCAGACATAAGGATTTCATGTGTCAGTATTTGACGTAGCAGCTTTGAACATAATGAGTATTCTTAAGAAAAAAATTCCTATCCATACGTTTGTATGAATAGGAAATGTAGCATACATTAAACTGTGCATCTTCTGCTTAAGCACATAAAAGGCACTCAGTGTAACTCTATATTTTTTACGGTATGTATATAGTAATATCTAGGAGAGTTGAAACTGAAAATCCAAATTATCTACCACAAATTTCTTGAGTTATATAGCAGTAAAAATGTTTGGTTACTTTTTAAAAAAGAACAGTTAAAAGTTATTTTGCAAAATAAAAATATTTAATATAATTTCTGTTTTGGTATCTAAAACTAGATTTGTCTACATCCTTAAATTGTTTTACTTTTGCAAAACAACTCTGAGATACCATCTAACACCTGTCAGAATGGCCAAGATCAAAAGCATTGATGACAGGTTATGCTGGAGAGGATGTGGGATAAAGGGAACACTCCTGCATTGCTGGTGGGAGTATAAAGTTGTTCAAGCACTTTAGAAATCTGTATGGTTGTTTCTCAGAAAATTAGGAATCAATCTACCTCAAGACCCAGCAATACCACTTTTGGGCATATACCCAAAGGATGCTTAATCATACCACAAGGACATTTGCTCAACTGTGTTCATAGTAGCATTATATGTAATAGCCAGAACCTGAAAACAACCTAGATGCCCCTCAACCAAAAATATGGATAAAGAAAATGTGGCATAGTCATAAAATGGAATACTACTCAGCGATGAGAAACAATGACATCCTAAAATTTGCAGGCAAATGGATGGAATTAGAAAAAAAACACATACAGAGTGAGGTAACCCAGAACCAGAAAGACAAATATAGTTTGTATTCACTCGTAAATAGATATTAGACATAAAGTAAAGAAAAACCAATTTAGAATTCACAACCCCAGAGAACCTAGACAACAAGAGGACCCTGAGAAACATATATGGATCCACTTACGAAGGAGAGAAAGACAAGATCTGCTGAGTAAATTGGGAGCAGAGTAGGCAGGGAGAGGGTAGAAGGGGAGAGAAGAAGAAAGGATAGTGAGAAAAATGTATAGCTTAATAAGAACATTAAAAAATCAGTTCTGTTTTCTAATACCCTTTAAAGAATTATTTTATTCATTTATAAGTGAACATATGCCTTGACTTTATGTATGTGAACCCCAGGTGTTCAGGTGCCCATGGAGGTCAAAAAACAGCATATGTCCCCTGGAACTGGAGTTCCAGGCAGTTGTGAGCTGCCCAATGTAGGTGGTAGGAACTGAACTCAGGTCTTTTTTAAGAATAGCAGGTGCTCTTAACTGCTAAGCAGCTGCTTCAGCTTTGCAAGCAAAATGGATGGAGCTAGAAAACATCGTTTGAGTGAAGTAACCCAGTCCCAGAAAGAGAATTATCACATGTACTCACTCATAAGTGGTTTTCTAACATAAAGCAAAGAAAACTAGCCCACAAAACAAAGAACCTAGACAACAATGAGGACCCTAAAGGGGACATACATAGATCTAATCTACATGGGAAGTAGAAAAAGACAAAATAGGTTTTATGGGTGAATTTGTTTTGGCTGGTGCTGGAGATGCAATCCAGGGCTTTATATATGTTAAGCACTGTAGTTGCCACTCAGCTACACACACTCATTTATTTGCTCAAATTTTTAGATGCTTAAAAGAATGGCTGTGATGGTAACTAAGATTTCTGAATTTTGCCTGTTGTAAATCACAAGAATTTTCATTTTGATACTCCTCCAAATACTGTTCCTTTTTCTTCAATATAAATAATATAACTGTTAATACACAGGTTACTTCTCTCAGAGAAAGTCACTGAAGAAGAAATGTTATCCTGAAGTCTAACCCAAAGACTGCAGATCAGCCTGAATAATTCACAAGACACAATGGTAACAAACAGCTCAGACTTTTTTCTCATCTTAATACTTTTTGGCAAATTTTTGCTTTTTGAGATTTGGCATTTGAGGAGATGAAGAGATGGTTCATCAATTAAGGGCACTTGATGCTTTCCAAGAGGACCCAAGTTTTGTTCCCAGCCCACACACTAGGGACTCATGACTGCCCATAACTGCAGTTCCAAAGGACTGGATGTCCTCTTTGAAACTCCAGAGGTAGAAGGCACGCAAGTGGTACATAAACATAAATGTAGGTGAAACATTTACACACATAAAATAATTTAAAAAATTAAAATTTGCCACTTGAGCACTGTAGCAGAAATTCTAGTTGGTCTTAATAATAAAACCCAAATTCAGATATAAGGACTAATGCTGAAGATCAGAGCAACAGAGTGGCCACTAGAGAGTTATTTTACCTCTAACAATGCTCAGACCGAAGGGGCGATCCTGTCCTCAGACTGCATCTCCAGACTGCATCTGTCTCCACCAAACCTTAGACTGGAATGTGCTCCTGTCTCCTTCCACCTAATATTCCTCTCTCCACCTGTCACTCCCGTCTCCACCTCCCTAGTGCTGGGATTAAAACATGTGATCCCAAGTGCTGGGATCACCTTTGTGTGAGCTCTGTTTCACTTTTAGACAGGTTAAATCTTGTGTAGCTCAGGGTAACCTTAAACTTAGAGAGATCTCTCTGCCCGGCTCCCAAGTGCTGAGATTAAAGGTGTGTGCCACCACTTCCTGGCCTCTAGTGGCTTAGATCTGCACTCTGATCTTCTGGCAAGCTTTATTTGTTAAAACATAAACAAAATATCACTCCAGAGCATATTTATTTCTATATTTATAGTAAAATATATTTTAAATGATGCATACCTTAGCCTTTATTACTTTTGAAAATTACCATGATAAGTATTTTTTCTAAGTGTAAATAAATACTTAGTTTATGTTCAATGTACTCATGAATTTTGCTGATAAATCTACATATATCTGCCTTATGTGTTCATCCCTAAGATTTCAATAATCGAACTAAATTCAACTCATTTATTTATCCAACTAAATCCCATTCATTCTGACACTCAATAGTAAACACATGCAAAGCTTTACTCTGCCATTTTAAAAAACAATTCTGACTACAAACTAAAAACAATGCTACATATGATGCACTAAAAAACAAATGCCACTGTTGTATAGCAGTTTCTCCCATGACCAAAACTGTCCATCTTAGAGGGAAGCTCATTAAGACAAAGGATGTTTACCAGGAGGTAAAACAGCAGCAGGGTGTTCTGCGGGAAGGCAAAATTTCTACTGTGCAGGGAAGCTCCTTAAGCTCAGGAAGTAAATAAACAACTCAAAATAGCTTCAGAAAGTCTCTGAAACTGACAATATTCACTAGCACCTCTCCTTCCCAAAGTGTACACCAACACTACGAACTGCTGAATGACACTGTTAGACAGCCCAAGCTGCCCAGAAGCCGCTATTCAGACCAAAAGAACTACTTGGAAAGGCACAGATTACTATAGACAAACTGAGCAACCTGCAGAGGGCACTGTCCAAGCTGCTGAGCTGCCTGCAGGTGTGCAATGTGCTCCAGTTTCCACTTTTTGGGAGCTATCAACCATGCTGGGGTGGCTTCTGGTGACAGAGCTGCCTTTGAGAAATTTCTCCTCCCACAGTTAACAGTATTATAATTCAATAGCTCACCTAACTGGACTTTGGTGGTATTGGTACTTTACTGTCATCAGTTCCCCATCTACAGAGGAGGGGGCTCACATCTCCCCAGGAAAACTGTCTCAACAGTTAAGTCAGTGTTTACTCTCAATAATTGTCATAAACGTTTGCTTTTCCTTCTATTTAATTTTCATTTGCTGTCCACTAAATTGGTTTTATACACAATTTTATAATTTTTGAAAAATCGAAATTTAAGGCACAACATATCCAAACCTATGGGACACTATGAAAGGGGTGCAAAAAGGAAAGTTCATAGTATTAAGTGCCTACATAAAGAAAATGGAGAAAGATCACATTAGAGACTTGACAGTACACCTGAAAGCTCTAGGAAAAAAAAAAA
>NC_022013.1:84522047-84576479 GCF_000317375.1 Microtus ochrogaster
GATGCTGAAAAAGCATTTGACAGAATTCAACACCCCTTCATGATAAGGGTATTGGAGAGAGTAGGGATACAAGGATCATATCTAAATATAATAAAAGCAATATAAAGCAAGCCAACAGCTAACATCAAATTAAATGGAGAGAAACTCAAAGCCGTTCTACTAAAATCAGGAACATGACAAGGCTGTCCACTCTCTCCATATCTCTTTAACATAGGGCTTAAAGTACTAGCCATAGCACTAAGACAACATAAGGAGATCAAGGGGATTCAAATTGGAAAGGAAGAAGTCAAACTTTTGTTATTTGGAGATGATATAATAGTATACATAAGTGACCCCAAAAACTCTACCAGAGAACTCCTACAGCTGATAAATACCCCCAGTGATGTGGCAGGATACAAGATTAACTCAAAAAAATCAGTAGCCTTCCTATACACAAAGGATAAAGAAGCTGACAAATCAGAGAAACATCACCTTTCACTATAGCCACAAATAGCATAAAGTATCTTGGAGTAACACTAACCAAGGAAGTGGTAAAGACCTATTTGACAAGAACTTTAAGACTTTGAAGAAAGAAAGTGAAGAAGATACTAGAAAATGGAAAAATCTCCAAAATTCTCTTGGATAAGAAGGATCAACAGTAAAAATGGCAATCCTACCAAAGGCAATCTATAGATTCAATGCAATCCCCATCAAAATCCCAACACAATTCTTCACAGACCTTGAGAGAACAATAATCAACTTTATATGAAAAAAAAACCCTAGGATAGCCAAAACAATCCTGTACAATAAAGGAACTTCTGGAGGCATTACCATTCCTGACATCAAGCTCTATTACAGAGCTACAGTAATGAAAACAGCTTGGTACTGGTATAAAAATGGTGACATTGACCAATGGAATTGAATTGAAGACCTGGATATTAATCCACACACCTATGAACACCTAATTTTTGACAAAGAAGCTAATATTACACAATGGAAAAAGAAAATTATCTTCAGCAAATGGTGCTGGCATAACTGGATGTCAACCCGTAGAAGAATGAAAATCGATCCTTATCTATCACCATGCACAAAACTCAAGTCTGGTGCGGGACCATGGTCTGTATTCTGCCAATTATATTTTAAATAAATGCTAATTGGCCAGTAGCCAGGCAGGAAGTACAGGTGGGACAACCAGACAGGAAGTAGAGGTGGGTCAATGAGAACAGGAGAATTCTGGGAAGAAGGAAGCCCATTCTATCTGCAGTTGTGAGTCCGCCACAGAAGAAGCAAGATGTGACTGCCTCGCTGAAAAAGGTACTGAGCCATGTGGCTAACACAGATAAGAAATATGGGCTAATATACATTATAAGAGTTAATAGGAAGCCTGAGCTAATGGGCCAATCAATTTATAACTAATATAGACTTCTGTGTGATTTCTTTGGGACTTAATACTGTGAGAACCAGGCAGGACAGAAACCTCAGACAACACAAATCCAAATGGATTAAAGTCCTAAATATAAATCCTACCACACTGAACCTGATAGAGGAGAGAGTGGGACGTAGCCTTTAATTCATGGGCACAGGAGACCACTTCCTAAGTATAACCCAGTAGCACAGATAATAAGAGCAACAATGAATAAATGGGACCTCCTGAAACTGAGAAGCTTCTGTAAAGCAAAGGACACTGTCAGTAAGACAAAAAGGCAACCTACTGAATGGGAGAAGATCTTCACCAACTCCACATCAGACAAAGGACTGACCTCCAAAATATATAAAGAACTAAAGAAATTGGACATTAAAATTCTGAATAACACAATTAAAAAATGGGGTTCTGAACTAAACAGAGAATTCTCAACAGAAGAATTTCAAATGGACAAAAGATACTTAAGGACATGT
This sequence comes from Microtus ochrogaster, assembly GCF_000317375.1. Taxonomy (NCBI): domain Eukaryota; kingdom Metazoa; phylum Chordata; class Mammalia; order Rodentia; family Cricetidae; genus Microtus; species Microtus ochrogaster. The sequence continues at coordinate 84,523,923 of NC_022013.1, forward strand.
TCAACTTCCTTAGCTAACAGGGAAATGCAAATCAAAACAATTTTGAGATACCATCTTACACCTGTCAGAATGGCTAAAATCAAAAACACCAATGATAGCTTATACTGGAGAGGATGTAGAGTAAGGGGAACACTCATCCATTGTTGGTGGGAATGCAAACTTCTGCAACCACTTTGGAAATCAGGAAAGGGGAGTCAACCTACCTCAGGATCCAGCAATACCACTCTTGGGAATATAACCAAAAGATGCTCAATCATACTACAAAAGCATTTGTTCAGTTATGTTCATAGTATCATTATTTGTAATAGCCAGGACCTGGAAATAACCTAGATGCCCCTCAATGGAAGAATGAATAAAGAAAGTGTGGCACATCTACACATTAGAGTACTACTCAGCAGTAAAAAACAATGACATCTTGAATTCTGCATGCAAATGGCTGGAATTAGAAAACACTATCCTGAGTTAGATAACCCAGACCCAAAACTATAAATATGGTATAGGTGCTGTGGGAACACATTCTGCTCCTTCAGCCAATAGCCTTTAAGATACCAGCCCACTTGAGCATGGTCTCTTCTTCTATAAAAACAACAGTAACCATAGGCCCACTTTCTTGCTTCCAGCTGCCACTTCCGGCTGCTAGACTGTTCCTGTTAGTTCAGAAGACTGTTGTCTAGGACAGCGATATGTAAGTTTTCCCCTTAAATAAACAGTTTTTTATTATCCATAATTCTGAACTGGTGTGGGATTGTTTTGTGACTTACGCTTTCATCTGGTGCCCAACATGAGCCTTGAACCCACGACCCTGAAATTAAGAGTCTCATGTTCTACTGACTCACTCATTAGTGGATACTAGCCATAAACAAGGGACATTGAGCCTATAGTTCATGATCTTAGAGAAGCTACGTAATAAGGTGAACCCAAAGAAAAACATATATAGATCCACCTGGAAACTGGAAGCAGACAAGATTGCCTGAAAAAATTTGGGAGCATGTGGAAGGGGGAAGAAGGAAGGGGAGAAGAAAAAGAGGAGAGAAGGGGAGGGTTGGAGAGATCTTGAGCAAATGGGATGGAGGAAGGACAGATATGAGAGCAAGGAAAGAGATGATGGAGGGAGCCATTTTGAGGATAGCAAGAAACCTGGCTCTAGAAAAATTTCCAGGAATCCACAAGGATGACCCAAGCTAAGACCCTAAGCAATAAAAAGGGTGTCTTGCCCTATAGTCAGACTGATGATTATCTTAAATATCACCATAGGCCTTTCATCTACAACAGATGGAAACAGAGACAGAGACCCACATCAGAGCACTGGACTAAGCTCCCAAGGCCCAGCTGAAGAGCAGAAGGAGGAAGAGTATGAGCAAGGAAGTCAAGACCATGAGGGGTTCACCCACTGAGACAATGTGCCTGAGCTAATGGGAGCTCACCAACTCCAACTGGACTGGGAGTGAACTAGCATGGGATCAAACTAGTCCCTCTGGATGTGGTTGACAGTTGGGGCAGACCAAGGGACCAATGACAATAGCACTTGGATTTGTCTTTACTTCATGTACTGGCTTTTTGGGATCTGATTCTCTTTGGATATATACCTTGTTCAACCTGGTTGTAGTGGGGATGCCTTTGGACTTCCCACAGGGCAGGGTGCCTTGCCCTCTCTTAAGATTGGAGGGAATTGGAGGGAGGGTGTGTGGAGAGAGTGGGAGGGAAGAAGGAGGAGAGGAGAAAGTGGGAATTTGGATTGGTACTTTTAAGTAATAAAATAAAATAATAATAATAATAATAAAAAGAAAAATATATAAGGGATATACGTATTGGAATAACATTGTTTACACACCTGGATCTGACTTGACATCAGACAAAAACCTCATGTGCATTACAGCTATAAACAAACCTTTAGTTTTATTTTAGTTAAAGATACTAATGATCATGCCATTTATTCTTTCCTAAATTTCTACCAAAGATTCAGAGGTACTGTACACAAATACACACGTTAGCTGTATAACAAACTTTAAAAACATAGCACAAAGTTAAGATGAGACAAAGTTTAATTCCAAATGGAAATTCCAGAAATGACTATTTCAACATGTAGAATTTTGGCACAATTTTAAGGTTTACAGGGGATGTAAACAGGGATGGCATTAAAGACAAATGCAGATGAGTACAGAGAATACTAAAGGATGAGTCATGAATTTCTTTTTGACTAAAAAAATATATTTAGTGTTATTGTCCATCTCTTGTACTCCTGTGGGGGGTAGGGTTGGGAGCCAAGTCCTTGACTATGCTAGCATATGCTCTACCACTACTCTCCTGTCTTTGGTTTCCACAGTGCAATGTAGCCATCAGTTCTGGCAGCTCCCATGAATTTTCTTCTTGGCATCCTCATTGCCATCCATTGTGGGCACACCTGCACTTTTCCACATTTACAAGCATTACTCCATGGTTCTTGTTTGCCCTGTATTTGCTGCTACTGTCAAGAATAGCTAGGTCACATTTTCTACAGAGACGCAGAGAGTGGTTAATTATATAGGAAATAAAACAAATCTTCACATTTCCTTAGTTTGAAAATCATTCAGTGTTGTTCCTGATGTCTTCAATTTTTTGTGGAATTTTAAGCAACTGTTTTCAATAAAAGAACAAGTTTATTTTCACTGACCATTTTTCCTCTGCTTTGCAATCAAGCATGATTCAGCTCTGAACAATGGTAAACGGCTTTTCTTATCTAATAAATAAGATTCTCAGAAACCACCAATATAGCTGTAGATTCATTTTCATTTTATTTTTAGAAGTTATATTATAATTAAGTATTCTGTTTTAAATTTACTAACTTTACTAATCAATTCTTTCCTATGAATTGAGAATGCAGTAATGTGTAGTGTATCTGGCAATGTACATGTAATACTTATTGTAATATGTTTTCAACAATAAACACAATGCTCTGCTATTTAATCCATTAAAAAGGTCACTGTCCTATGCGCTAAAGCATTTTGATATGATAGGCATGCATTATTAATAAAAAATAAAATGTCATGGTATAGCAATATGCATAGAACTTAAAAAGCTATCAAGTTATAACTGGCTTGGTAGATTGTAGACAATATATGTCAGTAAGTGTAGCTGTACTCCAACTTTATGAAAACTAAAACTTAAAGTATGTGTAATATTCATGTCACAAAACGACATACTTTGTATCTTTCTCCCTTTTTGATTTAGCTACCTTGTGTCTGTCTTGGAAGAATAGTCACAGACTTTACACTTCTAAATAAATATAACATTTTTATCATTTAAACTACTTCACATCTATTACTTACTTGATTTTCAATTGATTATCTGGTATACTGTATATAAACAAAGAACACTAAGAAGAGAGAACTTTTATCTCTCACTTGCCATTCTCTCCAGATACAAAGAACAATGCCCAGCAGAGAACAAACATCCAGGAATTATTTAGCAAATAAACAAAAACTGTTCCCTATTCTTTCTATTTGTCAAGTCTGATACATAACAGCCTCTCAAGACATGAATACCTTTCTAAGATATATATATCTAAAAGTAGAATGGACCAAAAACTGAAGAACTATGAATAATAGGCCAAGAAGTTACATTTCATATTGCAGCAAACTTAACCTTATTTATCCTTTGATTTTTATTTCCCTCTTCCTAGTTTCTATATCCATTCTTACTTATACTCAGTGGTAGATATTTTGATAGTTTGAGTTATCACTAAGTTCCTCCCATGCTTTTGGAAAATGATGTCATATAAATATAACTCAATTTAATGTAGCACATGGCCACAATGAAAAGTGTGTAAAGATTTTTTATTTTGTATGATTTATCTATTTATTACATATACAATGTTATGCCTGTATGTCTGCCTGAAGGCCAGAAGAGGGCACCAGATCTCATTACAGATGGTTGTGAGCCACCATGTGATTGCTGGAAATTGAACTCAGGACCTCTGGAAGGGCAGCCAGGGCTCTTAACTGCTGAGCCACCTCTCCAGCCCCAAGTGTGTAAAGTTTTAAGAAGTACAACAATACTAATAAAATATACTGGGAGAGTCATAAAAAGAAAAACTCCTGAACCATCTCCCACAACACTGAACTGAAGGAAATTAACAGTTTGGATCTAGTCTGGGATTTCTTATTTATTGAAGGCATAAACAAATTTAAAAGAAAAAAAAGCATCAAATTTCTCAGACAAAACATTCTCATACCATGTGTACAACTTACTCTCTGTGAGTAATTTTTCTATTAAAATCTATATTTAAATAACATTTAAAAAATAATGACAAACTCTGCCAACAAAAGACCATAATAACCCAAGTATTTCTTACTAAGTTGTTGTCGTCCTGGAAAGCGTAGTGCAGAGTTGTTATCCACTTGTTGTCCCCGTTCACCAGCACGTCCCTCTCCTCACGAAAGCACGCTGTCTGAAAGGGAAAGAAGACTTCATACAAGTATCCTAGAAAACACCATCCAAACAACTGCTCAAAGTGTGTATCACAGTCTAAAATGTTTAATATGTTTTTACAATTGCTATAGTCCGAAGCAATTCACAGAATTATTTAGCTTATCACAGACCAACCAACCTATTACCTAGATGATATAAATGTCCAAATTTGCCATTGCCACTTTACCAATTTTTGTTTGTTTGTTTATTTTCAAGACAAGGTTTCTCTGTAGCTTTAGAGCCTACTCTGTAGGTTGGCCTAGAACTCATAGAAATCCACCTATCTCTGCTTCCCGAGTGCTGGGATTAAAAGCACATGCCACCTCCACCTAGCACCCACTTTATCACTTTTGAAGACATAAAAAAATGAACATTACAGGTGCCTTTGACTTTCTGATTATATTTTAAAGTAAGACTGAACTCGGGATCTTGTGTATGCAAGACAGTTTGTACTCATGAGCTATATCATCAGCTCATACAGTTGGTACTAGTTATAAGGAAGATTAAGTAGCCATGATACATGAAACAAATTATTATACAATTAGCCCTCATATTCTCATGTATATACACAAAGAACTTATTTGAACAAACAAAATTGCCAAAGCCTGAAATTAAATAGCAGTATCTGAGAAAATACTACAACAAGTCAATGTAATCCTTCTGAAATCGGGATTTAAACTGTCAGTCAAGTTACTAAAATCTATGACATTTTGCTTTAGTTCACTTTAGGAGGAAAACAAAATCATGTTACATACTTACTACTAAGTCCTGCTATATGGCTTAACTGACCTAATATGGTTTGCACTTAATATTTCAGAAGGCTGACAGAGTCCAGGAAAGCCCTTTCCTGGCTTTATTTCACAACAGTGATCTGAAAATTTAAAGGCAATCCAGCTAAAATCCAGTAGTAACTGCTGTGTCACCCAATTCCAAACTGACAATTCCAAACCAACAAAACTCAGAAGACTTTAGTCAAAACAACAAATTAAACTGTAAATTCTAATCTATCCTGAATTGCTCAGTAAAAACATGCATAAATAAACATAATGAACTATGATATACACTTGTAAACATATACAGAAGTAGACAGTCTGACTAAACTCCTTCTCCCAAGTACTGTCACAAATTACAGCAATTATTATATTACATTCTCACAATCCACCATCCCTCAGTGTCACTGGTGCACACATATATCCACATGCATGCTTTATAAAAAGTCTCAGGCATTACATTATCTAGTCGTAAATATTTAACTATTAAGCTATCTTCTTAAAGCACAGGTAGTAGATCTAGATACAAGGCACACTGCATACATTTTGTTTAACAGACTTTGTCCTCGGCTGCTTATGCCAACTGGGAAAGATATTACTGGTATCCGGTAAAGAGAAGCCAGGATGCTTCACCACACAGTGCACAGAACAGCTTCCACAAGAAATGACTAAGGATCAATAATGGGCCTGTTAAGAAAAATCTGTTCTTCATCAGTATTAAGCCATGATAAACGAACACTCTAGTGGTGTGAAGGTGCTCTAGGAATTCAATCATAATTCTGAAGGAAAAGAAAGCATATCTAAAGAAAAAAATTTTAATTCCCTCTACAATTTGGGTCTCTAAAAACACAATAAACAAGGCATGGTGGCATGTGCCTGTAATCACAGTGCTTAAGAGGAGAAAGCAAGATCACGAGTTCAAATCATCCTTGGCTAGCTAAAAAACATGACACTGCTTCAACAAACCAACACCTCACAACATAACATATGAACAGTGTTGCCAGGACCACAGAGCTAATTTAGATTTAGTTGCTCATTTTCCTAACTTTTTTTTTTTTTTAATTTTAGGCAGGGTTTTTCTATGTAGCCCTGGCTGTCCTGGAACTCGCTCTGTAAACCAGGATGGCTTCAAACTCAGAGATTCACCTCTCTGCCTCCTGAGTACTGAGATTAAAGGCATGCACCACCACCACCTGGTTGATTTTGAAATTTCAACCAAGCATTTTGCTTGCCAGAGTGATTTAACTTTCATACACTTTTACATTTTTTCTGTATTCAGTAATATGTTCTTTAAATTTTATGCTTAACGGATTACTAGGATAATGAGCAACAAGAATTCCTATGTTGAAACAGAAGTTAAATAAGGTCTATACATAAGGAATAATCCTGCAAAGCTATCACATGACTCTTAACATTCATAAAATACATTCATCCATTCATCAAATTAGTGATCCTATACAGCACATCAAAACTACATGTATCATGCCTTCAGGATGACTCAGTCAGTAAAAAGTGCTTGCCATTCAATTCTGATGACCTGAGTCTAGTTCCTAGATCCCAGAGAAGGGGGACAGATGATGAAATAATCTCCGGAAAGTTGTCCTCTAACCTCCGTACACATGTATGAATAGCAAGTACATGTGTATACTCCTACTTACATATCATATACCTGTACATGCATGTATCTGTGCGTGCACACACACACACACATACATACATACACACACACACACACACACACACAATAAATTTAGATGAAAATCAGTCACAAAGTATACTGATGCTTACACCTAGTTTGGCTTCTCATTTACTGGAAATAAAATAAAGGGTTCTCTCCTTCACAAAATATTGTTACAGAGAAATTTTTCAAATAATAGGATATTTAAAGTCTAAGATTTTCATTTTGAAAAATAAATGGAATTTATCATAATATTTTCATTTTTATAGCAAGGCACTAAATTTAATATTTTTGGTTGCTTGGTTTTGTATGTGTGTGTGTGTGTGAGGGGGGGAGGGAGGGAAGAGAGAGCCTTGAACTTGTTATCTAACTAAGGATAAACTAGAATTCTTTATCTTTCTGTCTCTTACTCCTAAATGCTGGACCCAGCTTTTAAATTTACTACAGTTTAACATATATTTGATGGTCACACAAAAAATGAGACATAGACGACATAGACATTTTTAAGTAGTCAGAAAAAAAAACGTTTTAATATAACTAACAAAAATAACTTGATAATATCTGTATTTGGCAAGTGTGCTTAAAATGCACACAGTTACATACTCTGAGTTAATAATTAAACATTTATTTAAGCAATAGCTTCCAAAGTTTTCATGTATTCCCCACCCCAAGCCCAGGATTTCCACTAAAATAAGTTTAATTTGGAAGGTGGTTAAGTTGTAACATACACATAACCTATGAAATCTTTTCACATAAAAAATATCCTAAGATCATTTCAACATCTCTTCACACAAACTGGAGCCCTCAGGGCAGCCCCAGCAATATCTCTGGTTAAGAGTGCTTTATAGTTCTACATTTTTATTTTTTTTAATGTTTACTAGATGTGTGTGCATAGGTGTGTGCACATGTATGCAGGTGCCGAGGTCCAACAGTGCACACTTGTGGAGTCAGAGGACAACTTTGTGTTGTCAGCTTTCTCTTTCCATCAAAGGTTCCAGGGATCCAACTTCCACTAAGCCCCTCACAGCCCTCTCTGACTGCATTCTGTGGATGGCATGGCTGGTTCTGATAGTCTTTCTTCTCTCATTTTGAAATTTCCTTTTTACAAATATACAATGTTAATTTTAGTGAAATAATTAAAAGCACTAATAATTTGAGTATGCCTTGCGAAGCATTCAGACTATACATCAACTCACTAAAGGACTCCAATATCTATGTCCAAAATTTTTTACTACCAACATGTTTTAAAATAGTCTAAACTAAAAACCTAAGGGCCATCAACTTTTAGAGCATAAAGACTCACCTCAGCTCTTTTCAGCATTTCCCACTTGTTCAGAATTTTCATGGCAAATACTTTATCTGCATTTTTCAATTTAACTACAGCAACCTAGAAAAGATAAAGGAAATACAACTTTTAAAGTATCACAAAAAATACTTTATCCATTTTCCATTTTTGTCTCTGTAAGAAAAAATAAATACCAATATCAATTATTTCAATGCCGCTCAATTCTAAGATCCTAAGTAAAATGTCAAATTAAAATTTTACATTAGTGAACATATGTCAAACAAATGAACCATTATTTGTGAACCTTTCTGCTGCATATTATACATTATATCTTCCTTTCCGAGTTTTCTGCCTAGGAATTTAAACTCATCATCTGTTGCAAAGAAATCGACCACGATGCACAATATGAAATCAGATCTTACAGGACAATGCATGCCATATTTCAGCACAGTATTACAGGGGATACAGTTATCAAAGGAGAGATATTCTATGGGAAAGAAGTAATACATGGACTGAAGATAATGATGCTCTTTATTCCACATACTTTTACCCACTATGCATGTACTCCAACCCATCTTTTCCCTTCCTCTCCCAATTCCCAGCAAAGAGCATTTATGACTAACAGTTTTACAAACTGTGGACTATACACATCCTTTCCAACAATAAAAAGCAACAAATGCTCCTGTGTTTTATATATCAAAAAACTGACAAATGCAAATAAGACTATTCTCGCTGTCAACAAAATGATTACATTTCTGTTTCTACTGTTGTTTTCATTTAGTTAGATAATCTCTTTAGGGTCCTTCCATTTGTTGGTTTGTTACAGGGTTGAAACGAAACCACAGAAAAGGCAGGCAAATATTCACCAACAACATTTCTGGTAACTGAGAGGCACCACTAGAGAAAAGAATTACTATCTGTTGCAGTTTGGATATTAGGTGCCCCTCAAAAGTCCATGTGGTGGTGAAAGTTTGCCCCTGCGCAGCACTTTGGATGATGGCAGAAGTTTTAAACGCTTAATAATAGTGGGTGCCTTTAAGCTGTTGCAGTCTGTAGGACTGTAAACTGACTTAAGTATTTCCTCCATCCTTTTCTTCCTATCAGGCAGATGGTTTTATTTTGCCACACACTCCCAGAACAATACGTTACTTCATTACAGGTTCAAAAGCAAAGCATTAACTGATTACACACTAAAATCTCCAAAACCATAAGCCAACATAAATTTTCCTTTTTATAAGGGAATTATTTGAGGCATTTTATTATAGTAGTTGGTAGGTAACAACACAATATCCTAACATGAAGGCAAGATCATGTGTACAAATCTTTACAGTTCAAAGGAAAATTTCCAAGAATAAAAAATAGGTTTAAATACAAGCTCTAATTTTTAAATAAATTTTGATAGCACATGTGCATATTAAGGGCACTTTAAAAATTTGTATCTAGATGAGATTTTCATCAAAGTAATATGATGACATAATTAAAATCAGTGCATAATATTTCTAAGTAGCTGTAATAAACAGTTATGCTATCAATTAAAATGGTGGAGGATGTGTCAGGAAGATAGCTCAGTAAAAAACCTAGCCACACAAGCAAGTCTAACAAACTGAGTTCAATTGATCCTTGTAACCCATGTAAAAAGCCTGATGTAGTGGTGCACATTTGTAATCTCAATATTCATATGGAAAGATGGAAGGTATGGATAGAATTGCCTGGAAGCTTCCAGGCCAGGCAGTTTGAAGTACACAGTATAGCAGCAGAAACAAGAGACCATGCATCAACAAGGTAAGAGCTAATGGCCAAGTTGTCCTCTAACCTCTATATGCCCAACAACATGCATCCAATGTCCGAATGCCAGGCACTATACTAATATTTCACATGGGTCTTCAACCCCTCAAATGCAATTCCAAAAGCCAAAACATTTCATAACTCACTTAGCATTGTATGTTAAAACCAGGAGATTATTAGTCTTTTGTTTTGGTTGGGTGTTGTTGCTGTTTTAATATCTGTTACTGTAAAAACAAAAAAATGTTTAGCCAGAGAATGGTTATGCACGTCATTAATCTCAGCATTCAGGAGGCAGAGGCAGTAGGATCTCTATGAGTTCCAGGACAGCCTGGTCTTTAGAGCAAGTTCCAGGACAGCCAGAGCTACACAGAGAAACCCTGTCTCAAAAAAAAACCAAAGTGAAGTTTCACTTCAGAAGCATGTTGCGCAAGTCTGCTTCAAGTCTTGACAGGGTGATGTGTAAGAATGTACACTACATTATGTTCTGAGATTCCCAGAATACTGGACTTAAAACAACCTGTGGGTTGTGCAGCTCCACAGAAGAGGTGAACAGTGATAGTAGGCAGCATCCACTCAACACCCCAACACTTAGCTAGCACTTACTGGGGTGTTAGAAAGGTGGTGGAATATAAATTCTGAAGCCAGTCTATTGGTCTCAAATCTTGATTTTATCATATCACTGTATAATCCCAGGCTTCCTTTTTTTGTGCCCCCTCCACGTTTCTTATTTAAAGAATTGCCTTTTAATATTTTATTTTTCTCATCAACGGTGAGTTTAATAAATGTACTTACATTATATAGATATAGTAAAGATCAAAATAATTAATATGCATATAAAGTACTTATTACTACAGGGTCTGGAGTCCAGTTAAGTGTTCAATAGATTGTCAGCTGTTACCATGCATCTGTACCTCTACTTTAAGCACCCACTCTCCCCATCTCCATCTACCACTACTGCGTGACAGCCAGTATGTCTTACAATCCCTTTAGCACTAAAAAGAAACAGCTCTTCAATTTACAGTTTTAAGTTTGTAACTCTGACACTATACATATACACAGAAATTCCCTCAATTGAAAAAATTCCACATACAAATAAATAGCAAGTCATAATATTCAACATAGTATAGTTTTCAGTAGTAAAATACTAGAACTAACAAATCTTCTTACAGAGAAAATAGACAAAATAATCCAAAAGAAACTATTCATTTGTTTGAAGAAATATTAAGAATATTATTTGATAGAGAAAAACTTAAAGTCACCATATTATGTAAAACATAAGTTTACAAAACATTGTAGATCATAATTATTTTTCTACATATACCTATACATAAAATAAATCATAAATTTCCAGGCCAAATATTAAAAGGTTAGACACCAAAATCCTAAAAGATGAACTACTTCTAAAGTTCTTCAAAGAGGAATGACTTTTATTTGCCTTTCTACCTCTTCTGTAGGATACACACACCACTCATCTTGGTCATGACATGAACACTAGCTATATGTGTGGTAGTGTATGGTAAGGACCAACAAGAGACACAGTTCACACGTGTTCATGGTAGGATGGAATACTATGCTACTGCATAGCAAAAAATACTCTCCACAACACCTTAGAAAAGAGTTGCCTAAAAACTTTTCCGGAATGAACTGTGGTTTAGAGAAACAACAGTCAACTCAAGAAACTCTCCTGAATTATCAAATTAATGCCATGATAAAAAAAGATTATGAAACTCCCAAGTTGATCATTGACTTGTTCCTCTTTGTTTACACTACAAATCATTTCCATCTTCATGGTAGTAGAAAAACAACAAAAATAAAGCTGTCTCGGACCTCCCACTTTATATCTTGCACGTTCAAGAAGCAAAGTCAAGAGGCCCATAGAAGATGGTTTGAAAGAAAAGGACACTCAATGGGAGTGGCACTACTAGGAGGTGTGGCTAAGTTGGAGTGGGTGTGGCCTTGCTGGAGGAAGTGTGTCACTGTGGGGGTGGATTTTGAGGGCTCATATATGCTCAAGCCACACACAGCATCTCAGTTCACTTCCTGTTGCCTGTAAGATGGAGAACTCTCTCAAGATGTAGCAAACTCTCCAGCACCATGTCTGCCTGCATACAGCTTTATCTCACCATGATGATAATGGACTGACCCTCTCAAACTGTAAACAGGCATCTCAATTAAATGTTTCCTTTATAGGAGCTGCCATGGTCATGGTGTCTCTTCACAGCAATAGAAACTGTAACTAAAACAGTATGTCACCTTATTCCTTAGAATAGTAGTAGAGCACTTGCATAACATGCAAAAGGCTCTGAGTTCCATGACCAACACACATACACACATAAACACGATTAAAAAGTACATTAGTATGGACTAAAAATTACAAACAAAAATACATTTCTAAAATATCAGTGATGATTTTAATAATTCCTGTAAACATTCTTTGGTGTTAGTAAACCTGTACACAGTACAGAAATGATCAGCATGTGACAAATATACTAATAGGCGATCGAACACAACCTATGTATTACTGTGTGTAATTACAGCCCCTAAGAATGACCGCACTATATAACATAGGATTTCAATATCCAAGCAGTTCTGCATGTTTTGAATGGCATTCGGAAATGTAGTCTGCCTCTGATATAGTCAGAATTCACCATACCTTCTCTTCTGCCCCAATATACCTTGCCGTCATACCTTACCTGACCCTTCTATCTGTACTCATTCACAATCTATTCTCAACAGTACAAAACAATATGCTTAAACGTAGTTCTGATGACACCATTCTCTTACTCCAAGCTTCTAGTGCTTTTCTATCTCCCTTAAAGTTAAAAAGTCAAAGTCCTTAACATAAACTATAAAGCCAGCTTACCGCCCTGGCCTCTACTCGCCATTTAGCTCATCTTTGTTCAAGCCATAATGCTTACCTTGCACAATCCCACCTTATGATTTTGCACTTGATTTCTCCCAGATCTACTGAATACTCTTATCTCCACAGAGCCACTGAGTCTGCTTTCCCACACCCTCACTGAAATGTCACTATATCCTTTGAACTTTCTATTACATTTCTTTGCTTCCTTTTCACCTTAATTCTCATAATTTTTAACATAATATATATACACTACATAGCCTAACAATGTACAACACTTTTTGTCCCACAAGCTCTTTTGGAGTAGGGATTTCTACCTCCTCTGTTCACTAACATATGGTTAGTGCCTGAGAGTCATCAGGTACTCAATAAATACATTCTAGAAAGATAAATGCTTTGTAAGTCATGTGGGTAAATAATATGCGGAACATTATAAGAGATCAATATTCTCTCACCTGCAAGTACACTACTACACAGATGTTGAAATCTAGAAATAAGGCTAGTGATAATCGACCTTTTGTATGATTTATGGAGTCTGTAATCAAGCTCACACTGTTCCCCTATCAGGACTTTCAAAGACTCACGTTTGAAAATAGGACATTATTGTTGTTACTATTGACCATTTATTGTTTTACATATTTCTCTCAAGTTCTCCTAGATAGCACCTAAAATTATTTTTATTAATAAAACTAAAAACACTTATTTCTGAAAAAATGCACTGTACATGTACTACATATGCTAAGCACATTACATATATTACTCATTTAATCCCTCCACCAATCTGAAGGGTGTTCTTTCATCCCCACTTTAAAAACCAGTAAACTAGTCTGTCATGGTAGAACTTGGGAGGCAGGGACAAGAGATAGCTTCAAGTTCAAGACTAGCCTGGTCTACATAGAGAGTTCCAATATAGGCGAGCGTGCAAGCATGCACTACAGAGAAAGACACTGTCTCAAACAAACGAGAAAACTGAAAAATTATTCTATGAATGATCAACTATTCATATCAATTAAAGAAATTTTAGGATCAGGGTATGGCTGTGTGGTAGAACTGGCCTCACATACATGAGACCCTGGGTTCAATTCCCAGCACTGGCAAAAAAACAAAACAAAACAAAACAAAACAAAACAAAACCAAAAATAAATAAATAAATAATGAGATTTTTTTAAGAAGGCAAACTAAAATCTAAAATCACTACAAACTATTTATTAAACAGCCAGAGTGTGATCTTGATAAAAAAACATAACTTATACATCGAGCAGCAATAGCCAAAATATTTAAATCAGGTACAGCCTGGGCATCAACCAATTAAACAGACACAAATTATAAAAGCTCATGCCCACACCTGTGGGTCCTTTGGACTACAGACCGGCACTATCAAAGGCAAATCATGCACTAAATTTAGTTTCTTCTCCCAGGAGTTTCAGGAGAGCCTGAACAAGAGTCTTTATAGAAAATGAGTGCCTACAGGTATCCTCCCCTTCCAGGCCCTTGCAACTAAACCTACATGGACACATAAGGAACCAGGTAATTAGAGGAAGCAAGCTAATTAAAAGCTTTTGACACCTGAAGCAGGGGTAGCAGGCCAAAGCAGCAAGCTTTCACAACAAGCTCTGAAGCCCAGAAGCCTGGAAGCTGCCGGAGCAAGGCTGGAGCAGGCAGAAGCGGTGAGCCACCAGGAAGCTGTGGACAGGTAACACCCAGGGCGTAAATTAAAGGTTTTCCTGAAAGCAAAAAGGAAAACCCAGCGTTAAGTTAAGCAGTAACTGACACGAGTGTGTTGTAGAGAGAAGATTCTTAACTCACAGAGCTGCTGAATTTCAACTTTACTGTTTCCCACGGTGTATGTATTTCTTGTAAGAGTTTTTAAAACTAATTTATTTACATGGTTTGTCTGTCTACCAAAAAAAACTTAATTGATGGTGGGAAAAGAATTAAACTGACAGAAATGTTCCTATTAGATATCTATTCCAGAAGTGAGCCTTTTCATAGATCCTGGGAGAAACAAAATAGTTCAAAGGAAATAATTACCTGTTTCGGATCTTTGCATTCTTAATCTTAGATTGTAAGAGTCACAGAACATATATATATATATGCCCAAGAGAGATGCTTACATTAGGAAGGAGCTTATTTTCTTCTCAATTTGAAAAGTAAATTTGAAAAATAAAGGTAGGAAATCTCTTTCGTTTCTGTCAGTATGATTATGTCACACGGATTAGGGTCAACAATTGTCCTCTTACTACTGTCCTGAAAGGTCCCATTTCAACATCACTCTGTTGTATTAGTCAGTGGGTGAGAATGGTTGGCTGAAACTTCAATACCACTACTCTATACATACATTTTGAGACCAAAAGTTGGAAACCAACATTAGCGTTTTAGAGAAAGTAGTTCAAAGTCTTCAGTTTGATTCCACATTAAGTTTGATGCCTTTTAATAGAAGTTCCTGATACTGTTGAACCGCATGTGACTCCAATGTGCTACTGAAACCCCAGAGGCAAAGACAAGTAAAAGAGTTCTTTGAATTTGACCTCATAGAGGTCAAACAGGATGCAACTACACAGCAGAAACCCAAACTATAAAAATCATCCAGAATCTATGTAAGGCAAAGGACTGAAGATATTTATGAATAATAAGCAGACTAAGAACTAATAAAGCTGGGTTCTCAGAGGATGAAAACACCCATGTTCAAAGCAAGCCAAGAATATGTGCCTGACTTAGGTATTTCCCCTTTATTATTTATAGACTATTTTGAAAAGTAAATGCCTTAATTTACTTTTCACCTCAATCTCATGAAATGACAAAAGATATATTTTGAAGGGATAAACCATAATAACAATACAAGAAATAAAGACTGACATCAGTTGATTAAAAACAATATTTTAAAGAATTCTATAAATTCAGGATGAGCAGAGAGATAAGGATGGAAAAACTACAGTCTATATTACACATTTCAGGATTTTCATGAAAGTAATAGTAATGTCTAAAGACTTCAAGCTAAAGAATCTATAAACTCAAGGATATAAAGGGCTCAGTATGTGAGACAGTGGGGATGTTCTATCGGGAACTCACCAAGGCCAGCTGGCCTGGGTCTGAAAAAACTTGGGATAAAACCGGACTCGCTGAACATAGCGGACAATGAGGACTACTGAGAACTCAAGAACAATGGCAGTGGGTTTTTGATCCTACTGCACGCACTGGCTTTGTGGGAGCCTAAGCAGTTTGGATGCTCACCTTACTAGACCTGGATGGAGGTGGGGGTTCCTTGGACTTCCCACAGGGCAGGGAACCCTGATTCCTCTTTGGGCTGACGAGGGAGGGGGACTTGGTTGGGGGAGGGGGAGGGAAATGGGAGGCGGTGGCGGGGAAGAGACAGAAATCTTTAATAAATAAATAAACGGAAAAAAAATAAAGGGCTCAGTGTGAAGACTCCAAGCTTGATCTCTTTGGGGGTAGAAGGATAACTGTATACTAAAAGTATATAAAATAAAAACTTGAAAAAACCCAGTGAGGTGATGACAAATGCCTCTATTCCAGCACTTTGTGTGTGTGTGGGGGGGGGGGGGGGGGGGCTGTCCAGGAGTTCGAGGTCATCTTTGGCTACATTTAAAGTTGGAAGTTAACCTGGACTTCCTGAGACTGTCTCAACAAAGAGAGAAGTGTTAGTAGCAATGTCACTCACTGTCCCCTCTAGCATGGCTTGGGGTTTGAATGAGAACCAGAACTTCACTTTAGAGAGGAACTAGAACGACCTCCTAGAGTCCTCCCACCAGTCATACCTACTCACAGCCACCCTCCCCACTGCAGGTCCCTGGGATGTCATGAAACCCAACCCAGAAACCCAGTTAAAGACACCCAAAGCCAGGCGTCTCTCTACCTGCTGTTCACCTATCAGTCATTGTACTTACCATGTCAACTAGTCAAGAGTCTAAACCCTGAAATTCAAAGTGGTTCCAGCACTGAAACTCAGGTATCGTTCAACAAGTCCACAACTTGACACACTGGAACAACAGCAAACAAAGACCTAAACACCCACCCAATAGAGGCATGACCAGATAGTCACACCAAAGAAACACCACAAATGTCCTAAGTCCAGATGCACAGATTCCATCGTAAACTCAAACAAGTAAGACAATAATAACCTTCCTCCAAAAATTGGCATGCAGACTGTCATATTCCCTGAGAAAAGTCATTTAGATGAAGCCCAAGACAACAATTACAAAAAAATCTAAGTATGTTCAAGGACCTGAAAAAGCATATAGCCTAACGACTTAATGAAGATCATGAAAGCACAGTAGAATAAACTAACAAAAACAATTTAAAATAGGAAAATAGAATTTAACAAAGAAATAAAATTGCTAAAGAAAACTAAAACTGATAAAAACCTTGAAATGTATAACTCAAATCAAAACACTATGAGGAAAGTCTCACCAAGAGACTGGATGAAGTGAAAGAGCAAAAGTCAGGTCTTAAAAACAAAGTAGAAGAAATCTAACACTTGATCAAAGAAAACGTTAAATTGAAAAAAATCAGGAACAAAACATCCAAGAGCCAGGTGGTGGTGGTGCACACCTTTAATCCCAACACTCAGGAGGCAGAGGCAGGTGGATCTCTGTGAGTTCAAGGCTAACCTGGTCTACAAGAGCTAGTTCCAGGACAGATTCCAAAACTA
The DNA here is from genome assembly GCF_000317375.1 of Microtus ochrogaster. NCBI lineage: Eukaryota > Metazoa > Chordata > Mammalia > Rodentia > Cricetidae > Microtus > Microtus ochrogaster. The sequence continues at coordinate 84,541,416 of NC_022013.1, forward strand.
CACAAAGAAATCCTGTCTCAAAAAACCAGAAGAAAACAAAAAGAAAGTAACCATCCAAGAAATCTGGGATACTCAGAAAGGACCAAATCTATCTATGAATAATATAGGTATGGGGGGGGGAACACCAGTTAAAAGCACAGAATATATTTTTAATGAAATCATATGAGAAAATTTCCCCAGTCTTAAAAAAGAGAAGCCTATAAAGAAATATACAGAACACCAAATAGACAAGACAAAAAAAGAACTCCCTTCAATACATAATAATCAAATATTAAATGTAGAAAGAAAGGATATTAAAAAGCTGCAAGAGAAAAAGACCAAATCTCTAGTAAAAACTAGCCCGTTAGAGTAACACATGACTTTTCAATGGATACTTTGAAAGTCAGAAGGGCCAGGACTGATGTTCTACAAGCCTTAAGAGACTAGAGAAGTCAGTCCAGATTACCATACCCAGCAAAAGTATCAATCATAACTGAAGGAAAAAGAAAAAATGTTTTCTTGATGATGACAAACTTTAAGGAATTTATTTATGTTCACCAATCCAGCTCTACAGAGGACACCAGAAGGAAAACATCAGTTTAAAGAAGTAGTTAACCACATTGAAGAAGATGCAATAAGTAATCTAGAACAGATAAACAAGAGTCTTAAAGAAGATAACAAAATGACAAGAACCAGTGAACGCTGTTCACTAACTCTCTAATACGAATGGTCGTGGCTCCCCCAAACACACAAACTAACAGACTGGATTAGGAAAAAGGACCCATCTTTCTGCTGTCTCCCCAAAAGCACACCTCAGCATCAAGAACAGATACCACCTTAGAGTAAAAAGATGAAAACAGGATACTTCAAGCAAACAGAACCAATTTGAAGCAAGCAGGCTTGGTTATTTCAGTATCTAACAAAATACCTGCAATTCAAAATTAATTAGAAAGAAAGACATTACACACTCACTAAAGGAAAAAAATCCACCAAGAGGATATTACAATTCTAAATATTTGTACACCAAAACAAAGGCACTCAAATTCATAAAAGAAGCACTATTATATAAAAATCACATCTTGACCCTAACTCGTTGATGATGAGTAAATTCAATACTTCACTTTCACCAATAGAAAGGTCATCCAGACAAATACTGCATAGAGAAACTCTAGATTTAAATAATGTAAGTGACAAATATCCACAGAATATTCCACCCAAACACTGAAAAATACACTTTCTTGTAAGTTGCCTATAGAACTTTCCCCCAAAATTGAATGCATATTATGATACAAAGCAAATCACAACAAATATAGGAAAATTTAAATAACATCCTGTATCCTATCTGACCACCATGGATTAAAGTTGAATATCAACAATAGAAACCAGCAGAAAGTACACAAAATATTTGAAATTAAACAACTCACTAATGAATGAAAACTGAGTCAATAAGGAAATTAAAAACTTTTAGAATTTAATGAAAATGAAAGCATAACATCTATGGAAAACAATGAAAGCAGTTTTAAGAAGAAAGTTCACAGTATAAAATACCTATATAAACGAAAATGGAAATATATTTGTAACTTAATAATACAGTTGAAAGCTTTAGAAAAATAAGAATAAACCCCCAAAAAGTGTAGATGGGAAAAAATAATCAAACACAGGGCCGAAACTGATGAATGAGAAATGGGGCATAAATACTAAGAACCAATGAAACTGAGTTAAATCTTTGAAAAGAAAATCAACAAACTTAACAAACATTTAGCCAAATTAATAAAAAGAACAAGAGGATCCAAATTAATAAAACTAGAGATGGAAAGGAAGAGATTATAACATATATTGAGGAAATTCAGAAACCATAGAAATACTTTAAAAATTGTATTCTACAAACTGGAAAACCTAAATGAATGGATTTTTAATATATAATATATATATATCCAAAGTTAAAACATCAAGATGAAAGAATTTAAACAAATCCAGAACCCTTAGTGAAATAAAAACAATAATCAAAAGTCTTCCAACTTAAAAGAAATACAGGGCTAGATAACTAACATCAAAAGAAACGGAAGGAACATTTCCAAACTCTTTTATGAAATCACTATTACCCAAATACCAAAACTATACAAAGAACCAATGAAAAAGAAAAATATGGACCAATATCCCTTATAAACATAAATTCTCAATAAAATACTTGCAAACTGAATCCAAGAATATATCAAAAAAGATCACCCACAATGATCAAGTCGACTTCATCCCAGAGATGCAAAGATCGTGCAACATATGCAAATCAATAAATGTAACCCACTAGATAAACAGACTGAAAGACAAAAACCACATGATCATCTCATTAGATGCAGAAAAAGGTCCTTGACAAAAGCAACAGCCCTTCATGATAAAAGTCCTGAAGAGACCAGACATACAAGGACATATCTCAACATAATAAAAGTAATTTACAGTCAACATTATACATGAAGAGAAACTCAAAGTATTTAAACTAAAATCAGCAACAAGACAAGGATGTCCACTCTCTTCATACCTGTCCAATATAGTATTTGAAGTTAGCTAAAGCAATAAGACAACTGAAGGAGATCAAAGGGGATACAAACAGGAAAGGAAAGAGCCAAAGTATCTTTATTTGCAGATATGATTGTACACATAAGTGACCCTAAAAATTCCACCAGTAAATTCTTACAGCTCATGTACACTTTTAGAAAAGGAGCAGGATACAAAATTAATACATAGAAATCAGTATCCTTCCTATATACAAATGACAAATGAGCTGAACAAGAAATCAGGGAAACACCGCCTCTCACAATAGCCTTGAAGGAAAAAAAAAAAAACAGCACATCTTGGAATAACTCTCACTCACTATGCAAGTGAAAGATTTGTATGCTAAAAACTTTAAGAGATTAAAGAATCCATCATCAGGAAAATGGGTGACCTCTCATGCTCATGGATTGTATCAATGATATTGTGAAGCTGTCCATCACACCAAAACCTTCAGATTCTATGCAACCCTCTTCAAAATTCCAAAACAATTCACCTTGTTGAAGGATGTGTGTCACTGAGGACAGGTTTTAAGGTTTCAAAATCCTACATCATTTTCAGTCAGCTCTCTGCCTTATAGTTGTGTCTCAAGACATAAGCTCTCAAGTACTTTTCCAGCACCATGCCATGCCTGGCTGGCTGCTGCTGTGTTCCTTGATATGATAATCAGAAACTCTTCTAACCTCTGAAACCGTAAGCTCCAAATTAAACACTTTCTTTTATAAATTACCTTAATCATAGTGTTATATCACAAAAGAAAAGTAATTAAGATTGTCACTATGAAAATCAGTTCAGAGGTTCCTCAAAAAAGCTGCCAATCCAACTATACCACTCTTAGGCATATATCCAAAGGACCACAGAGATACTCGCTGTTGTTTATTGCTGTTCTTTTCATAATAGCCAGAAACTGGAAAACAATCAAGACACCTATCAACTCATGAGTCAATAATGAAAAAGTAGTACTTTTAGACAATGGAATATTTTTTGGATGTTAAGAAAAAATATATTATGAAATCTTCATGTAAATAGAGAGAACCAGAAACAATAATGCTGAGTGAAGTAACCCAGTTCCAGACAGACAAACACTGCATACTTTTCCTTATATGTGGATGTTAGCTTTATGTATGTATTTAGAATAGCCACAGAGGTTAGAACTAATAAAGAACTGGGGAGGGGTAAGGGGCGAATCTTCCAAGAAGGAGAAAGGAATACACTGTCATAAAGGAATAAAGAGATAATTACAGCAGGAAGATTAAAGAGGGTGGTGAATGGGAGATCAGAAAAGGGGGATAATGGGGAGGGAGAGCTATCACTAAAGACTTTTTAAAAAGCCATATGGAAACCTTCCACTGTAGAAGCTCCCTAAAATATATAAAATGGGTTTAAATGGAGTGAGCATACAATGGGAAAGCCAATACCCCAACTAGACATCACATGCTACAAAATAAAACCCAGTACCAGGAATTAGTTACATCTTTTTAAGTAATTGATCAAAGGAATACATAGGCCACCACCCCTCAAAGATTTACAGGCTATTACAAATACTACTGCTAAAGACACCACATAAATATGGCATAAAATATGAAGAAATTGAGTTGGTACTAACTAGAAGCTTCATCTCTACTAGCTAGCATTCAGTGCTGGAAGGTACTATAAGCTAACAGAAAAGAAAAGTAGTCATCAATTTCACCCAGTTATAAATCCTGTGAACTACAATAACAATAATAACCTTCCTGCAAGATATACCCACTGATACAATAATGGGATTAAACAACACCTTTTAAAAATTAGATTAAAGGCCTTTTCCATGAAACATAACCCATACCTGATACTGTTAATGAAGCTAAGAATCTGAAACTAGAGAGATCATGGCCCTAGAGAGAAACCCATTACTGTTATTCTGATAAGTGAACATAGCAATAAAATGACTTATAATGACATACTGCTATACCCAGTAGAGCACTCAACCCTCATCAGAGAAGCTTCTTTCAGTAAGATGGTAATTAACACAGGACCCCACAACTGGCCAAGGTGCAGACAGTGAGAACTTTGGAGTGCTCAGCATTAAATGGTATATCTAAATCACATCTCTCCATTCAAGGATCTATGAAGAAGGGGAGGGAAGACTGGTAGATGATCCAGACACAACAGAGCAGATACAAAAATGTTTCACAAAAACTGTAATAGCATGCACAAGCTCAAGCCAGACAAAAATCTCAGCATGGAGGAGGAAAATAGGTACAAAGCTCCACCCCTAGCCAGGAAACTTTGTTAACAGATAGCTGCTGGCAGAGGGAAAATCAGCTTTCTTCAATGCAGGACCAATGTTCATGAGTAGTTTCCAATGAAAATCTGACTCCATCTTTTGTTGTGTTTTAGTTTTAGTTCTTTTTTTTTTTCTTTTTAAGAGGGAGAAAAAACATGAAGTTGGATGGGTAGGAAAGTGGGGAATGTTCTGGAAAAAGTTGGAGGAAGGGAAATATGATCAAAATATATGAAATTGTCAAAGGATAAATTAAAACATTTTTAAAATTAGTATAATAATTAGAAATTGCAAACCTAGCTTTTGAGCCCCTGCTTGTAATCCCAACTACACAAGAAGCTGACACAAGTGGATTATCTGAACTACAAAGTGAGTTTAAAGCTTGGCTGGGCAGCTTAGTGAGACTATGGATCAAACTAAAAGTAAGAAAGAATATAACTAGGGTGGATGAGTCCCTAGGTGTATGAGCCGAAGTACATGAAAAGTTCCCATCTCTTTTCTGAAGTTATAAATCATATTATAATCAATCCAAAGAAGGTTGGGTATAAATTCTTTGGTTGATCTGTAACTCTGATATTCTAATGAAATAAATCCTTTTTTTAAGTCAACAAGCTAGTTTTAATATTCATGGAAAGAAAGGAGAGAGAACATTAATATACCTCTACTGATGGTGTGGAAGATTGGACAGATGCCATGAATGACTTTCCTAAATCATAAATGTAGAATCTAGGAAAGCTGCCTAATAAGCAGATTTACAAAGATTATAGATTACAAACCCATAAACAATAACAAAAACAAAAACAACCAGCAAATCTATGTATTAGTAAATGGTAGTTAATACTGCAATTGGCATTTCTAAAATCTGTGACATTCAACAATTCTACACGTTTCGGTAGTTTTGAAATACATGGCAAATTATGATTGCCTACAGTCACCCTAGTGAACTACAGACTAATTGTTCCTACCCTACCATCTTTGGGTTCTTATTATCTAAGTGTTTCTTATTATTCAAGGTTTCTGTCCTACCTGGTTTACACAGTCATTAAGTCCCAAAGAAATCACACAGAGATCTGCATTAGTTATAAACTGATTGACCCATTAGCTCAGGCTTCTTATTAACTCTTATAACTTATATTAGCCCATTATTCTTGTCTATGATAGCCACGTGGCTCGGTACCTTACTCAGCGAGGCAGTCACATCTTACTTCTTATGTGGTTGGGTCACAACTGCAGACTAGGACTTCTTTCTTCCAAGAATTCTCCCGTTCTCATTGACCGGCCTCTACTTCCTGTCTGGTTATACCACCTATACTTCCTGCCTGGCTACTGGCCAATCAGCATTTATTTAAAATATGATTGATAGAATACAGATCATTGTCCCACATCATCTAAGCAAACTTTCTGTACTCTCATCCCATTCTCGTACTTTAGTGACCACTATTTCTTCCCTTTCCCTCTCTTCTTTTTCTCCCCTTCTTTTCTATTCTACGAACTGAAACTTTTTAGCTTTCACACATGACTGAAAACAATGTTCTCTGTGCCTGGTGTATTTCACTAAGCACAATGTCCTCAAGTTCCATCCACGTTGCCACAAATGAGAGCATTTCATTATTCTTGTGTTTGAAAACATCACAGTGTGTATGAGTGTGTGTGTATGTGCATACGTGCAAGCTTATGTATACCCATGTGCTTGACATTTTCTTTAAAAATTTTAAAAAGTTTTCTTTAAAAATTTTAAAAAGTTCTTTAAAAAATTTAAAGTCAATTGGTTCCAGATCTTGGCTACTGTGAGCATACTGTAATGTGGGTATCTCTGTAATATATTGAGTTTATTTCCTTTAGATAAGTATCAAATGGGATTGCTCTTTAGTATGACAATTCCATTTCTGGTTTTTTTTTTTTTTTGAGCAACCTCCACCCTGTTTTCAGGAAAGGCTACACTAATCAAATCCATATCAAAATGTGTCAAAGACTTCTCCTTTCTCTACATCCATTGAGTGTTTGCAAGTTTTATGTCATTCTGGTCCTAGCCCTTCTAAGATGTTATCTTATCAGGACCCATAGGTGCAATGGGCACCACCTATGTAAAAGACGAATAATGGACTTATACACCGTTATTTCTCTCAGTACTGGGTAATATAAAGATATACAACACACATGCACCCACACACCTAGTCCTTTTTCCTTCCACCTTGCGATACAGTCAAAACACTCACTACCAGTTAACTGGACAGATTTTAGATTTTCAGACTCCAAACTATGACTTTTACTTATACAGTATGCAGTTTCAGTTATTTACATCACATATGAGCAACATTTCAGTGGCTCTCAACATCCCGAGGATGGAGGCAGGAAGATACTTTTGAGTACAGCCAAGTCTCTAAGCCTAGCTACACTGCTTCCTAGATGATAAACTTTCTGGTGTCAGGATCAACAGCATTCTTCCAAAGCAGAAATCAAAGTTCTTATATATAAGAATTGACTGGCAGATGAAGCCTTCTGTGTATATGCTGACTTGCAGCTCAGATCTGAAGTAGCTACATGAAGTAAACAAACTGATGATTTCTGATCCCCATCTATCATCCCCACCAACAGACAACATCTCAGAGACCCAGCTGGACTCAAACTCTCCTGTCTCAGCCTCCTAAGTACTGGAATTAAAGATGTGGGATGTGCACCACAATTCCTGGCTTTGTTTTCAGTTAAGTTTCTTTCAGTTCAGATAGTATTCAAGAAATTACACAGGGACTAATGGGGTTTCTGGAGCTCTGGACTAGACCAAACCTTGTGTTAACGATTTGATTTGATCTCATATGAGACAGCACTCTTTCTCTCACACACAAAAATAACTCTAAATCCTGGCTTATCCAACAGCCTTCTCCTAGAACTGACTCAAACTGCTGACAAAGCAGAGCGACCTTTTAAGTTTCCTAATAAGGACTTTCATATACACTAGCATTCTAGGCCGTGCCTGCTGCTCCAAACACTCCCCTGCCAACACATCACTACAGAGCAAAGCTGAGTGAGAGGCTGAAGGATATGACTTCACCTTTTCCTAAGTATAATATGGAATTCCTAGCAGCCCACAGTTTCTCTTAATAAGTAGCTACTTTCTAGATGTGCAATGAGTTAAGAGGAGAGATGGCAGGCACCATATTAAATAAAGAAAGTACTTTCTGAAGTGACTAGATCTGCTGGGCCTCCAAGGGCACACCCTCTCTCTGTTCTGTAGAATAAATACAATTTTTTAAATACAAGTTTCATTACCAGTGTGCCAGGGTTGACCGTGCAAAAAAAAAATAATTCTAAACATTGCTAGAAATATGTTAATTGTAGACTTAATATTCCAATAGGGTAACTTCAAATAAAGGTGAATAGCCACTAACAAAACCAAAGTTGATTCAATGACAACTAATTTCTATCTACTGGTAAAAACCAGCTTTTACTGTTTTTAAAGGACACTGCTTTATTATACCAATAATTTCAACATGGAGTGAAATAACTTTCATAAAAAGGTTTTACCTTCAAAAGACACACCCCTAAGTACTGGTATATTCATCTGCTTTACTTTCTAATTTCTAATATTGCATAGGAAAAAGTTTTAGTTTTGTTCAATTTTTTGTTTGGTTTGTTTGGTTTTGGTCTGTTTTTTGAGACAGGGTTTCTCTGTGTAACAAACCTAGCTGTCCTGAAACTAGCTCTTATAGACCAAACTGGTTTTGAACTCACAGAGATCTGCCTGCCTCTGCCTCCGAAGTTCTGGGATTAAAGGCGTACAAGAAACGTTTTTTTAAAAGCAGCCTATAATCCCAGCTATTCAGTAGCACAAGGCAGGAGGATTGCAAGTTCAAAGCTAGCATAGACCACACACCGCATTAAAACCCAGTTCAACAACTTAATTAAATTCTGTCTCAAAATTAAAAGACAAAACATGTCTACTGGTGTAGCTCAATGTTCAGTACAATAGCCTAGCATATGCAAGGCCCTGGATTCAATCTCTAGCACCAGCAAAAAAGAGAGGGCATGGGGAGATAGCTAAAGGTAAACTGCTTGGGAGGTAGGTAGAGTCTTTGTCATACAAGCATGAGGTCCTGTGTTAGGTAACTTCAATGAATCATATAATCTGTAATCCCAGAGGAGGAAAACAGGTGGATCCCTGGAGCTCACTGGTCACAAGATTAATTGAACCAATAAGCTCCAGTTCAGCGAGAAACTGAATCTGAGGGAAATATCCAACATCAAATCATGACATCCACACACTCGGACACTCATCTGAAATGTATATACATCATCGCCATCCCCCCCCCTCACACGCGCGCGCGCGCGCACACACACACACACACACACAGAGGGAGACAAAGAGAGTGTCCGACTTCTCCACATAAGTCCTTATACATAGTATTTAATAGAATTTAAAGCTAATTTGATAGATAAACACATTTGGATTTATTATGGTTTTGTTTTTGTTTTGTTTGTTTCTCTGATTTTGTTTTTTTTTTTTGAGACAGGGTTTCTCTGTTTAACAGTCCAAGCTGTCCTAGAACCAGCTCTTGTAGACTAGGCTGGCCTCGAACTCAAAACGATTCACCTGCCTCTACTTCCCAAGTACTGGGATTAAAGGAGTGTGCCACCACCACCTAGCTTTATTAAGACTTTTTATTAATTAATTCAGCTTATAACATTATTTCCTTGTTAGCTTTCATGGAAAGTTTCTATGGTCCAATATATTTGGTGTTCTGTAAGTGTCTTGTATCTTGATAGGTATCACCTTATTTAGGTTAGGGAAATTTTCTTCTATGATTTTGTTGAAATATTTTTTGTACCTTGGTCCTATGTTTCTTCTCTCTCCTCTATTCCTATTATTCGTAGATTTAGTCTTCATAGTATCCTAGTTTTCCTGGATGTTTTGTGCCTGGATTTTCTCAGACTTAACAGTTTCTTTGACTAAGGTATCCATTTATTCTATTTTGTCCCCCAATGCCTAAGACTCTCTTCCACCTCTTGAATTCTGTTGGTGAGGCTTGCCTCTGAGGTTCCTGTTCAAGTTTTCGATTTTCCCATTTTTCAGATTTCCCTCAGTTTGGGTTTTATTGATTCCATTTCTACTTTCATGTCTTGAACAGTTTTGTTCATTTCATTCCATTGTTGTTTGTGTTTCCATAGATTTCATCAATAGACTTATCCATATCCTCTTTAAAGTAATAGCTATTTTGTTGTCTATTCATAATAGATATTCTGTCATGCTCCAGCTATACTGCATTTCTTTGGGCCTACTAGAGTAGGGTTGTTTGGTTTTAGTGATTGTGCTTTTATGGTAGATTTGGGGCATCTGGATTTGGGATGATTGTAATTCTAGGTGCTGTTACCCAGTCTTGTCTTTGTTGGGTGGGTGTTTTGTTGCTTGGTTTCTGTTGCCTTCTCCAGTTCTTCGGAGTTTGGTAGCTTTGAGTTTCCTGGTAGGGAATGCTTCTAAGATCATGCCAGGTATGGCCACTGGAGGTCCTGGTAAAAAATGATTCTAGGTATTGGGAACTGACATTACTGAACAGGGATGGGGAAGGGGTGGCTGAGAGAGTCCACATATGAAGGAAAGCTGGGTGGTCCAGGATCTGCATAGACCCCTCGGGTGGGGACAGAGAGGAAGGGGAAAACAAAGCAGAAGGTCTACTACAAAGCTGGGGATAAGACTGAAGGAAAGAAACTGGAGGGAAGGAGGGAGAATGAAGATCACTGAAACAAAGAGTTCGTTCTCTCAGAAAAACTAGTAAGATTGACAAACCCTTGGCAAAATTTATGAAAATGTGGGGAGAAAATCCAAATTAACAAAATTAGAGGCAAAGGGGAACATAACAAGAGACACTGTGGAAATCCAAAGAATCATAAGGATATATTTTAAAAACCTGAACTCCACTGAATTGGAAAATGTAAAGGAAATGAATAATTTTCTTGATATATAGCACTTACAAAAGTTAAAACAAGAATAACCCTTGTAAGCATACCTATAGCCCCTAGTGAATTCGAAGCACTAATTAAAGTCTGAAATAAATAAATAAATAAATAAATTGCCCAGAACCAGATAGTTTTAGCACAAAATTCTACCAAATCTAAAGAAGTAATGCCAATACTCAATTTTTTCCACAAAAATAGAAACAGAAGGAACACTACTCAGTTTTTTTCATGAGGCCAGTTAGCCTAATACCTGATACCTTTCATGACCCAACAGAGAAAGAGAATTACTGTGGGACCATTTTTGTACACTGTAAATATGTACTCCTCTCACTGGTTAATAAAGGGCTGGTTGGTCAATGGCTAGGCAGGATAAGGTTAGGCAGGAGAACCAGACTAAGAGAATGCTGGGAAGAAGAGGAGAGGGAATTTGAGTAAATGCCATAAGACACAGAGTGAGCAGGTTGGAAAGTAAATATAGGAGATAAATGAGCCTCACAGTAACACAAAGATTAACAGAAATGGGTTAAGTTATAAGAGCTAGCTAAAAACAAGCCTAAGCTATCAGCTGAGCATTTATAATTAATAGTAAGTTTCTGTGTGGTTATTTGGGAAGTGACTGATGGGACATAAAGTTGTCTACAGAGAATTACAGACCAATTTTTCTTATGAACCCAGATGCAAACATTCTCAATAAAATACTTGCAAACTGAACCCAAGGATACATCAAAAAGATCAACCACTACAATCAAGTAGATGCAAGGATGGTTCAACATATGCAAATCAATAAATGTAACCCACCATATAAACAGACTGAAAGACAAAAAAAAACACATGATCATCTCATTAGATGCAGAAAAGGCCCTTGACAGAAGCAACATCCCTTCATGATAAAAGTCCTGACGAGACTAAGCATACAAGGACATATCTCAACATAATAAAAGTAATTTACAGCAAGCCTATAGTCAACATCATTATACATTGAGAAACTCAAAGTATTTCCACTAAAATCAGCAACAAGACAAGGATGTTCACTCTTTCCCATACCCGTTCAATATAGTACTTAATGTCTTAGCTAGAGCAATAAGACAACTGAAGGAAATCAAAGGGGATACAAACAGGAAACAGCCAAAGTATCTTTATTTGCAGATATGACTGTACAAATAAGTGACCCTAAAAATTCCACCAGTAAATTCCTACAGCCTATAGAAATTTACTTTTTAAAAAGTAGCAGGATACAAATTAATTCAGAGAAATCAGTAGCCTTCCTATATACAAATGACAAATGAGCTGAACCAGAAATCAGGGAAACACCATCTCTTACAATAGCCTCAAGTAATATAAAATATCTTGGGGTAATTCTAACCAAGCAAGTGAAAAACTTACATAATTAAAACTTTAAGAAACTGAAAAAGATATCAGAAGATGGAGGGGGACTCGGGGACTGGGTCGTTGGGGGGAGCTTGGGGGAATGGGATGGTTGGGATAAAGGAAGGGTGGATATGGGAGCAGAGAAGTATATATCCTAATTAAGGGAGCCATCTTAGGATTGGCAAGAGATTTGACTCTAGAGGGGCTCACAGGTGTCCAGGGAGATGTCCCCAGCTAGTACCTTGGGCAACTGAGGAGAGGGAACCTGAAATGACCCTATCCTATAGCCATACTGATGAATATCTTGCATATCACCTTAGAACCTTCATCTGGCGATGGATGGAGATAGAGACAGAGACCCACATTGGAGCACCAGACTGAGCTCCCAAGGTCCAAATGAGGAGCAGAAGGAGGGAGAACATGAGCAAGAAAGTCAGGACCGTGAGGGGTGCACCCACCCACTGTGACAGTGGGGCTAATCTATTGGGAGCTCACCAAGGCCAGCGGGACTGGGACTGAATAAGCATGGGATGAAACCGGACTCTCTGAACATGGCGGACAATGAAGGAGGATGAGAAGCCAAGGACAATGGCACTAGGTTTCGATCCTACTGCATGAACTGGCTTTGTGGGAGCCTAGCTTTTTTGGATGCTCACCTGGACCTGGATGGAGGGGGGAGGACCTTGGACTTCCCACAGGACAGGGAATCTGGACTGCTCTTCAAACTCGAGAGGGAGGAGGAATGGTGTGGGGGGAGGGGGAGAGAAGTGGAGGAAGGGGGAGAGCGGGGGAGAAGAGTGGGAGGGAAATGGGAGGCGGGGAGGAGGCGGAAATTTTTTTACAACAAAAAAATATTAAAAAAACAATAAAAAAATTTAAAAAATGGAAAAAAAGGATGGAAAGATCACCCATGCTGCCAAAAAGAATCTACAGATTCAATACTATCCCCCATTAAAATTCCAACAAAATTATTCACAGAACTTGAAAGGACAATTTTTGACTTCATGTGGAGAAACGTGCATGCGTGTACACACACACACACATAAACAAAAAAAAACAGGATAGCTAAAACAATTCTGGATAACAAAAGAACTGCTAGAGATATCGCCATCCCCCATCTCAAATTGTACTTCAGAGCTATAGCAAGAAGGATGGCAGAGTATTGGCACAAACACAGACATATTGATCAATGGAACTAATTGAAAACCAAGATATAAATCCACACCTATGTACAGCTAACTTTTGATAAAGAAACCATAAATATACACTGGTAAAAAGCAAACATCTTTAACAAATGGTGCTGGTCAAATTGGAAGGATGCATGTAGAAGAATGCAAGTAGACCCATAACATATCACCCTGCATAAACCTTAACTCCAAATGGATCAAAGACCTCGACATAAGACCAGACACACTGAATCTGACAGAAGAGGAGGTGGGGAATAATCTTGAACTCATTGGCACAATAAAGACTTTCTGAACAGAGCACTGATAGCACAGACACCAAGACCAACAATTAATTAATGGAACCTCATGAAACTGAAAAGGTCCAGTAGCAAAAGACACCATCATTTAGAAAAAGCAGCAGGCTACAGAACTGGGGAAATTTTTTCCACCTACACATCCAGTGGAAAGCTAATATTCAAAATATATAAAGAATTCAAAAACCTGGACATAAAGAAAACAAACAACTCAATTTAAAAATGTGGTACATGTCTAAACAGAGAATTCTCAAAAGAGGAAATACATATGGTTGAGACTCTGTTACAGAAATGTTCAACATCCTTAGTCATCAAAAAAATTAAAATCACAACTACCATGAGAATGGCTAAGATCAATAATACAAGTGACATCTCATGCTGGTGAGGATGCGGAGTAAGGAGACCACTCATCCATTGCTGGCTGGTGGGAGTACAATCTTGTACAGCCACTATGGAAAACAGTGTGGCAGTTACTCAGAAAGTTGGAAATTATCTACCTCAAGACCCTGCAAAATCACTCTTGGGCATTTACCCAAAAGATGCTTCATTCTACCACAGAGACACTTGCTCAACCATGTTCATTACTGCTCTATTCATAATACCTAGAAATTGGAAACAGTCTAGATATCTGTCTATCGATAAAAAGATAATGTGGTACATTTACATAATAGACTCAGCCAGTAAAAGAAAAATAATCATAAGATTAGCAGGCAAATGGATGGAGCTAGAAAAAAAAAATCATCCTTAGTAAGGTAACCCAGATCCAGAAAAACAAATATGGTATGTACTTGCTTCTATATGAAGGTTAGATGTCAAATCTTTGATAAACAAGCTACAATCCATATAACTACAGAGTTTAAAGTAAGAAATTGGGGGAGGGAGGGATCTACGTAGGAAAGGAAAATAATTCTATTATGGACAGATGAGGGAAAGACAGAAAAGGGAGGATAAAATGGGCAGAAGGGAAGGGGCAAAGGAGAGAATAGAGGGAGGCACAGCTAAAAAGGGCCATTTGAGGGGTAGTATGAAACCAATGCAGTTGAAACTTCCCGATCTCTTTACATGTATGAAGATGGTATAAATAAAATTGCTAAATAATGGGAAGAAGGAGCCCCAAGTGGATATCTCTAGTTACCAAATGAAGTGTCCACTGCCAGGAATGGGTTACATCTAATTGAGTTGTTGGCTTAAAGGACCACATGGGAACTCCCAAAGAACCCTGCTATTGCCAAGGCTACTGGTTGCTTTCCACAACTGACAGTAAGGCCCTATTGCTGAAGAAAACACCTAAGAACTTATTGAACATGGAGAAGTTGGACTGGTGCCAGTCTAGAGCCATTGTCCCTACAGATTAGTTTTACATGATCTTTTTTATCTGGATTAGACTTTATTGCATATCTGTACTTCTTTACTGTCCAGGAGGGCTTCTTAAAATAATAAGCGCTTCTTAAAGACTTAAGCTGCAACATTGCTAGGTCAAATACGGTCTTGCCAGCTTGCTCCACCCAATCCAACATGGTGGAAGAGGTCTGTTCACTGCCTCTGAGCCATGCACACTACCCAATTCCAAGTGTGCAGCAGGTCTATGTTGAGTCATTAAGCAGTTTGTAACATGCTGCTTACAAACCCCATGTAAATGCTCAGTCTCCTGAAAGAGCCAGAGTTCATACTGGCAGCACAGCCCAGAAAGTGGGCAGTTTCAAAACTGTGTTTTTTTTTTTCTGAAATCAGGAAAACCTCGCCTAAAGGAGCCATGCTTCTGCTTGCTTCTATCAAAAAGATCCCTCCCAAGAAAATGCTGCTACCAAACCATGCTTAACTCTGTTCTTTTGTGTCTAGAATTCCTTTTTAAAGTTTTCTCAGGTTTCTACATGGATTTAGTCAACCATGTTGAAAAGCCAAATTGTTTGTTTCTCGGCTGCCAGGCAGCTCAGATCCGAAATATATATTATATTTAAATATATATTATTTAAATCACTGATTGGCCCATTAGCTCTAGCCTCTTATTGGCTAACTCTTATATATTAACTGTTCTTTGTTTGATTTGTTCTATTCTGGTTTGTTTTGGTTTATATTATTACTATTATTTAAATGCCTGTTTTCTAATTAGAGTCAGAAAGGTATGGATTCAGATAGGAGGGAAGGTGGAGAGGCTCTCAAAGGAGTTGGGGAGAATTGTAATCAGAACATATTGTGTGAAAAATCTGACTTCAATAAAATAGAAAAAATAAAATTTAGAACTTCTATAATGTTTAAAGATGGATATAAAATATATATACAGAGAATTAGACATGATTATAAAGTGCACAATAAATGAAAGCCAGATCAAGAAATACAGTCTTGCAGCAAATCAGAAACGCTGCTAGGTTGCACTCTAACCCAGGAACCTATATACGCACAGCCCAGAAACACTTCTTTTATTTTAATATTTATTTATTTATTTATTATATATACAAATTCTGTCTGTGCCTATGCCTGCAGGCCAGAAGAGGGCACCAGACCCTATTACAGATGGTTGTGAGCCATCATATGGTTGCTGGGAATTGAACTCAGGACCTTTGGAAGAGCAGGCAGTGCTCTTAACCTCTGAGCCATCTCTACAGCCCCAGAAACACTTCTATGTGAACTACAACGCAGAAATGTTCCTATGTGTGCTACAACTCTACCGTCCCAAAAGAAACAGTCATACTCTTGACTTTGGTGATATGTAGTCCTTTCTGTGTTACTTCCTTCACCAAACATATTGTCAAGTTTTAGAACAAGGTTGGTTACTCTAGTCTCAAAGTGAACTGGGAACTGTATCCCTCTATCTAATACCCAACAAAGTTACGTTGATTAAGAGAAATTGCAGATGAATTCTCCTCAAACTGCAAGATTCTTTTATATGACTTTCCTCTTCTATCTTCTGAGGCCTACATATGTTAAATATTTCTACATATATATTTATTAGTGAAGTTTCTCTCATAGTTGTAGTATGTTTCATTACTATCTTAGGTTTATATCATCTTAGGATGATATTGCTATTTGGAGGGAGTTGCCAAAAAACATAAGTAATTTTTGTAATCAACAATGTTATTATAAATGAAAAACATATGACATATGATGTGGGATTCCCCTCCGCATGCTATGAATATGTTTTACTGCCATTGGTTAGTAAGGAAGCTGCTTTTGGTCAATGGCTTCACAAAATATAGCTAGGCTGGAAAAGATAAAGAGAGAGAGTAGGCGTAGTCAGAGAGAATCCATGTAGCTAGAAGAAAGATGCCTGCTAAAGCCCACCAGAACCTTCCTGGTAGGCCATGACCTCGTGATGAGGCACAGATTAATAGAGATGGGTTAATTTAAGATGTAAGAGTTAGCTAGAAATATGCATAAGCTATCGGCCAAGCAATGATTTAATTAATACAGTTTCTATGCAGTTATTTTGGGTTTGGGCAGCCAGAAATGAATGAGCAGCCTCCATCAACAGGCATATTCATACAAAGAAATATGGTGAGCTAGTTGGTGGAAAACAAGAACGTGGAGCCAGTATGACAGCACAATGGGTAAAGGCATTTGCTGCCAAGTCTGATGAGCTGAGTTTAGTTTCTAGAACCCACATGGTGGAAAGTGAGAAATGACTCTACAGTTGCCCTCAGACCTCCACAAGTCCACATGCATGCCATGGCACATCCACACACATACATGCATGCATACGCACACACAGAGAGCAGAGACACACAGAGATAAAAGTTAAAGAACAGAAGAAAGGAAAAACAAGGCTGTGAGAGATGAGTATATCATGGAGCACAGACACTAGAAACAAGAATAGACAGTATATAATTCTATTAACATAAAATTGAAAATCAGGTAACATAAATCTATGATAAGAGGGGAGGGTTTACAAGGAATTGGTATTTCACTTAGTAATGAATATACTATTGGGCTATAGGAAACAAACTAAAAGAATTTAGCTAGGTATTTAATATAAAACTAACAGTTAAAATATTTCTACTAACATCAGACTAATGTATGTCAAAGAGCATCACAGAGATAATAACAAGAACATTCTATAGTGATAGAGTTTGTCATTAAGACGAGATGACTACTTGTTATCAGCATAAATTGAAAGAAATGTAAAAAAAGAGAAAAGAAAAAATTCTCTCAGGAAGAAATGGATCAAGAAAGAATGTCAAAAAAAACTGAAAGAAATAAACAAATAAACAAATCCCTTTCTGAGGAAAAGGCAACTCAAGAGAAAACAGAAAAATTAAATAAAAATTTTAAATAGCTAAATTAATGAATTTAACCTAATAAATTCTTTTTTTTGTTTTTTTTGGGGTTTTTTTGTTTTTTGTTTTTTCGAGACAGGGTTTCTCTGTGGCTTTGGAGCCTGTCCTGGAACTAGCTCTGTAGACCAGGCTGGGCTCGAACTCACAGAGATCCGCCTGCCTCTGCCTCCCGAGTGCTGGGATTAAAGGCGTGCGCCACCACCGCCCGGCTTAACCTAATAAATTCTAATCATAAAATATATGCTATCTGATCACTTTATAGCTCAAAAGCAAAAACAGAGTCAGAAAATCCTCAAGACCCTTAGAAACATAGATGAATTTCTAAACTCACGGATACAAAACAAAACAAACTGAAAATGTAAAATCACACTGAAAATTGGAGTAAACAATAAAGGAAGCATGACAGCGCTGCTGGGAGGAAAACAGCCTGAATGCACATTTTAAAAGAAGTAGAAACCAATATTCTAAATGCTTACATCAGTAAATTAGAAAAACGGACAGTAGGTTCATACCAAAGAAAATAAATTATTAAAGAGTGGGAATTAATCTACAACCGCAAAACTAACTAAAAAAGCTAAAAGTCAATTCATTGAAAAACAAAGAAAACTGACCAACTCCCTAACAAGACTAAGAATTAAGAATGAGATCAACCAATGATCATATGAATCAATAACTGATCAATACAATACTAAGTTCTAAAAGTTACATGAGGTGAACAAACCAACACATAATTTTTTAAAACTCCATTGTAAAAATTAAATATATTGACTATTTCAGCCAAACTCCAGGCTCAGAAGGCTTCACCTGTGAGACATGAGACGCATGTAAAAAAAAAAAACCACTTCTCCCAAGAGACCAGCAGCACCAAAACCCCAAAATTTGATAGAGGTATTAGAAGAAAATAACAGGCCAATTTCTGTTCAAATAAATAGGTGAGAAAAATTAAATATACACATATTTTTTAAAGCATGCCAAATCTACTGATGCAAAGAACAATAATACTTTAGATATAATACTATAGATAAATGGAATCATTTTATAAAATTAGTTGAACATTTGAAATTAACAAGTGAAGCTCAACACATTAACCAATTAAAGGAGAAAACTGACTGGTGTCTCAACAGATACGATGAAGCATTTTATTAATACTCAATACATTTCATTATTTTAAAAGTAAAATTAATACAATGATTGGCCATGAGGTTAATAAATAAAATTCAGGTAATTGCAATATTTGTATTTTCAACAATTAGAAAATGAAACAAAGCCATTTTAATTAAAATAACCTCAGGAGTACCAGACATCTAGTAACCCGGCTAAAAGATGTGGAATCTTTTGTACTGAATGAAGTTACAATCTTATAAAGTCCTAAATAAAGGAGATATATCTCATGTATATGTATTAGCTGACTCAATCTTAAAATTTCAATTATTAACTCATCTTCAGTTTTAATGAAATCCTATCCCAAACTTCAGATCTTTCTAGTTTCCTGCTTCCTCTCTTCCTCTCTCTCTGTCTCTGTCTGTGTGTGTGTGTGTGTGTGTGTGTGTGTGTGTGTGTGTGTGTGTGTGTGTCTGTCTGTCTGTCTGTCTGGTCTATCTGTCTGTGTGTGTGTGTGTGCATGTGTAAAAACAAGATTCTAAAGTAATATGAAAACACAAGGAAGGAAAGACAGGATCAGGAGGAAGAAACTCTACCAGACACACCAAGACTTCTTAGGAGATGAGGTAGCATGAGATAGTGTGGCCCTGTCACAAGAAGGAAACAGACTAGAAACAAAATTCAGTACATGTTAAGATGTGAAGCATCATAGAAAGCAATCCATTAAAATGCTTTATTCACAACTTTAATCTATTTTCTGATCAGTCATATCAATTATAATAACAGATATCGCTCACCACTGTATTCTAAAGCAATTAGCAAACAGTCTATAAACTCATCTCTTACCTCCCCAAAGGCTCCTCGACCAATCACCTTTAATATTTCAAAGTCCTCTCTGTGTAATCGCATTTGTTTCACTTTAGAAGTAAATGGTTTAGCTGAAACAAAAAAAAAAAACCCATCAGTTACTTTCTTAATGAAATGTGATGCAAATTAGATGTAAAACAGATGAGCATTTCTTAAACAATAAAAATCCAAGTTATAATTAAGAACTAAACCAAAGCACCTTCAAAATCTAATTAAACTATAGAAGCATGAAGTAACTACTACAAAAAGTTAATGATTCCTTATATTTATTTATATATATACATATATATGTATATATATTTATACATATATATATATATAAATTATAGTTTTTTGTTTGAGACAGGGCTTAGGCTTGTAGCTTACAACTACATGTGTAGCCCAGCTTACAACTTGCTTGCAACTCGCGTGTAGCCCAGGCAAACTTGTAATTCTTCTGCCTCTACTTTAAGAAGTGCTGGGTTACAGGGCCAGGCAGTAGTGGCAAATGCTTTTAATCTCAGCACTAGGGAGGCAGAGGCAGGCAGATCTCTGTGAGTTCGTGGCCAGCCTGGTCTACAGAGCTAGTTCCAGGATAGGCCCTGAAGCTACAGAGAAACCCTTTCTCAAAAAAAAAAGGTGGGGGCTGGGTTACTGGTATGTGCGCCTTTGTGTGAGCACGCTGCGTGTCTGTGTGTGCAGATGCATGTGTGTGTACATGTACAGGTGGAAGGACAACTTTGGGTGTCACAAATGAACTGAATAAGTAGTAAACTGAACTTCAGGAGACAACACTATGTACACAGTCTATTTATGTTAATACTATACGCTCCACAGAATCTGTATACTTGTTTGTCAGATTCCCATTTCTCATCGATAATTCTACAGCCTTTATTTGCCTTATGCTTTTATGGAATAAGCTTCTGTGTAGAAAGAACTATCCTTTGGTTCTTCTTAAGACACCCATCCTTTTAACCTTTGATAAAACATTTTAACAATCATGTGCTCATCAGAATTAAATTTTAGTTACTCTGGTTTTAAAAAGTTTATTTCAATACTGCCAGCTTGTCAAGTTTGTACAAGATGCTAAAGATACTAAGAAGGAAAGAAAAAACAAACAAAACAGATAAATAGATCTTGTCTCTAAATAAGCAAATTATGCAAAAATGGTATTTAAAATTTTTAGTGTGGCTGAATGAAAGTTGCTAATTTTAAGAAAACATTGCACACACTACAGAAAAATGGGGGAATTAAAAAATTAACAGGATTCTCTATTATTTAGTAACTAAATGTACCAAATTTTTATTTAAAAATCTGAAACTGCTAAGTGTTAATAAGAATATAATTTACAGCCAGGCGATGGTGGCGCACGCCTTTAATCCCAGCACTCGGGAGGCAGAGGCAGGCGGATCTCTGTGAGTTCGAGACCAGCCTGGTCTACAGAGCTAGTTCCAGGACAGGCTCCAAAGCCACAGAGAAACCCTGTCTCGAAAAAAACCAAAAAAAAAAAAAAAAAAAAAAAAAAAAACAAAAAAAAAAAGAATATAATTTACAGGCACAGTAATGTTTAACTGCTGGAACTGTTTGCTGCCTCTGAAGTTCTTATTTTCTATTTCGTGGTCTTAACAGGAAATGCTACTACCTAGGCCTTCAGACCTGAATGGGTTTTGTTTGTTTGTTTGTTTGTTTGTTTGTTTGTTTTGGTAAAAACCTTCTTTTGACTTCAATGGTTCTTTCAATACACAACTGAAATTTCTCTGCTTTGCTCTCATTTAGAAGTTTTCCTTCTGTGTTCATACACAAATGTTTGTCTATAATTCTCCTTCCTCTGTGCTGCGTGCATCTAGTGTGGCAGCAGTGAGAAGCCCAGCTCACTGACCTCAAGTTGTCATGCAAGTTCCCCGTCCTTTACTGACACTGAAGCATCATCATTCCAGCTTGTTCAAAAATGTGTGGAAAATATCAATAATTTTTTTTGTTTTTTTTTCAAGATAGGGCTTCTCTGTGTAGCCCTGGCTGTCCTGAAACTCACTCTGTAGAACAGGCTGTCCTCATAACTCACAGAGATCCACCTGCCTCTGCCTCCCTGGGTGCTGGTATTAAAGGTGTGTGCCATCACCACCCAGCTTCAATAAAACTTTTAAAAGACAATACAGACGACCACAACTTCAGGGTCTAGAAGAACATCTTTCGCATGTGTCCTTTCAGTGGACTTTTGACAGCTAAGTCATTTAATGCTGTCATATAACCATGTTTCATGTTTTCTAATTCTACAAATGACAACTATGTAATTAGTATATAATTTCTCTGAATTTATGTATTTCATCAAAATTCAAAATTTTATGAAGCAGGTTAGTAATGAAAATTTTTGGTTTTCAAAACTCTACCATATGGACAAGGTGGCTAACCCTTACTGGATGGCTAGTACTGGTTTTTAATCATCGATTACTGTTTTATTGTTGAAAGTCTGCAGATTTACTATCATTCTTCCAATTATATGATGTTTACCTGATCCTTTCTAAATGTCTGTGAATCTATTCTGTAGAATACTAAATTGAATTTACAAAAAATGCCAGCAAAGTTAGCAGAGGCTAATTGGCATTAACATCCCCATCTCCAGAAACAAAATAATTAAGTCGTTTTATATAAGCAAGCATTAGAGCAAAAACAAAAGTTTAACTAATCATAGTAATATGATAAACATGTATTACCCAATAATAAAACCTCAAAATGCATAAAGCCAAAACAGAATAATCAGTTTCCTGGAAAGACATTTTATTTCAAAACTCTGTGTAACTGACACCTCAAACAGACCCTAAAACAACAATATATTTAAATAACATACACATATAGCCCTGTAACTGCTGGACAATATTATCTTCAAACACATTCAATTCTATAGATTTTGGTAGTATCAAGTCATAAAACAACTGCCAAGAAAATTCAAAATTCAAAACATGAAAGCCAAATCATATTATATCATGCCATTAACCATAAATCAATAAAAGATAACCAGAAATGTTGGTAAGCTCTGAAATTAAAGGGAAGAAATAAGTAATTAGAAACAACACAAAAAAGTACTATGTGTCAAATTTTGGGTGGATATCCAGTGCTTTAAAAAAAATTGATAAAAAGCAAGCCTGAAATAGTCTACTTTTAAAAGGGTAAGTTCCGGAACACAGAACCAGCCTTCACAGCACAGTAAGACCTGTCTGTGCTCCCCCCACACACAAATAGAATTCAAAACATAAAGAGAAAGCAAAGTGATTTAAATTGCTTAAATTGAAAATAAGCACAAAATAGAAAGACTTGGAACTGGAGAGGTTCCTCAGTGTCTAAGAACCCGTACTGCCCTTCCATAGGACTCAAACTTAGATCCCACCATCCAAGCTAGGCAGCTCACAACTGCCTGTAATTCCAGCTCCAGGAGTATCAAATACTACTGGACTCTGAGGGCACTAGCATTCTTAAGCACATACCCACAAACAGATATGCACACAGGCATTCACAAAATATTTTCTTAAAAGTAAGGGCTTAAAAAGCTATTAAAAGTGAATTTTTAAAAAATGCTACAAATAAGAAATTAGACAAAATTACAATACTACTGAGATTATGGTATGGGAGGTACTTCTGTCTATGTGTTGCTTTAATTGGTTAATGAATAAAGAACTGCTTTGAGCCAAAGGCAGGGAAAAACAGAACTAGGCAGGGAAAGCTAGGCTGTATGCTGGGAGGAAAGAAGGGTGGAGTCAGAGAGAAGCCATGGAGCCATTGGGGATAGATGCTGGGAACTTTTCCCAGGAAGCCATAGCCATGTGGCGATATACATATTAATAGAAATGGGTTAAATTCATATGTAAGAGTTAGCCAATAAGAAGCTAGAGCTAATGGGCCAAGCAGTGATTTGATTAATACAGTTTCTGTGTGATTGTTTCGGTGCTGAGCAGCTGGGAACAAACAAGCAACCTCCCTCCAACAAGATTAAATTAACAAAATTGTCATAAGCAACCTATGTTGCCAAATTTATTGTGACAAACTGTTCTTACAGAGTAGCTAATTGGTTTTCAAAACTGAAAGTGTAAACCATTCAATAAATAAATTAAATAAGTATGTTAGGCTTCCACAAAGAAACCACCAATAGTTAACACCTTTACAAATTCTAGTAAAAAATGTACAAGCCATGACACACTCTGAAGGCACAGAAGAAATCACTGCCACACAGGTATCTCCCAGGAGCAAGAGAATATACAGCATCCAAATTGAAGCTTTCTAATTATCATTCTTCCAGAAGACCCATGGCCCTGGAGAAAGAGCTACAACTAGCGCCATGCAGAAGAAAGCGGTGACTCCAAGTGAGGAGCAGTAGGCAAGCAATGCAGCACCACTGTGGACCCTGCACCTGCTCAAGGCAAACCATCAGACTCCTGAGGGAACAAGACTACAAAACAAGTGACTTGTGGAATAATAACAAGTTTCAAAAGATGAAAGGATGACACCCGTTGTTCCTAATGAGACAAGCAACTAAATGCAGGGAATAATTATAGACTAGATTCTGAATCAAAACATTAAAAACGGAGGTTGCTGTAAGTATATTGTTGGGACAATAGTTAAATTTCAACATTGGATGAAGAATAAACAAAATTATTATACCAGATAAAATGGCTCAGTGGGTAAGGGCACTCTTCACCAAGCCTGACAACCTGAGTTCAATCCCCAGAAACCACATTGTGGAAAGAAAGAACAGACTCCAGCAAGTTGTCCTCTGACTCCATACAAGCCACTATGGCACATAAATGGAGCATACACACACACACACACACACACACACACACACACACACACACTCACACACACACACACACAGAAACTGAATGTAGTTTTTAATTTTTTTTTTTTCTGAGACAGGGTTTCTCTGTAGCTTTGGAGCCTGTCCTGGAACTAGCTCTTTTAGACTAGGCTGACCTCGAACTCACGGAGATCCACCAGCCTCTGCCTCCCGAGTGCTGGGAATAAAGATGTGTGCCACCACTGCCCAGCATAATTTTTAAATTTTTTAATTATTACAAAATTAAATGTTAGTTGATAATTATACTACAAAGCAATGTAAGATGGTATCTTTATTCTAGGGAAACAGGTGAAGAACTATGTAAAAATACAGGGTCTGAATATCAATAGTTTATCCTTAGAAGGTTCAGCCAAAATAATGTATTCATGTTTGTGTACAGAGAGAATAAAGAGCAGCACAAATATAACACAATGTCCAAAACCAAAGCCAAACCGATAAATAATGAAAAGTATATGGAAGTTCATTAAACTGTTTTTGCAACTTTTGGCCCCTCAATTTTTCTTTTTAAGAAGTCTATAGTTGCTTTACCTGACAAACATCTACACTGTTTGCAATGGCATGTAAATAATCATTTTGTGGGACATTCCTTCAAAGGGATATTATTCATATGCACATAAGACATGAAGGATGGAGCCACAGACAGATATGAAGGACTCTGCAATGCATACTGTTGAGTCTAAGACTGTTTTCAACAACACATCCTGCTCACAAATCTTCAGTAGAGAATAATACATTATCACGGTAATTTTCAAAATATAAAGTTTTAAAATAAGACTTAACATTTATAAAAAGGAAAGTATTAAGAAATCAAACATACGTGTGAGAAATAAAAATCTGAAATATCAAATAATAGCAAAATTCAAATTCACTGCTCATGCAGTTACAAAATATCACAGTTAATAGAAAAAAAAAATTCCCCAAGATCAGAATCATGGAAAGAATACCTGGCTTTGGCCACTTCTATTCAGAATAAGATTACAAGTTAAAGGCTGAGCAAGTAAATCAGAAAAAAAATGAACAAATAATGGAAGTTATCTAAACAGGAGAAAATGTTTGCAGGAGACATGAAAACACTACAGAATACGTACAAAAGTGAAAAGTAAATACAGAAATTCAGCAAAGCTACAGGATATAAAATCAATACACAAAAGTCAGCTGCATTCCATACTTTACATGATCCCATTTTAACAAAATAGACAAAGCCATAAACAAAACAGTAAGTTAGTTGCTGCTTAGGAGCTAATGTTATTTATATGACAACTAATGGATGTAAGGTTTTCTTAGTATGTGGTAAAAAAAATTAAAAAGCCTAAAATTGAGCTGTGGTGATAAATAACACAATCACAGTAAACACATTAAACTGTACACTTCAAATCAGTGGATTCTGTCAGATGTAAATAATATCTCATCAAAGCTACTTTTAACAATCAGTTTGTAAAGGCAGGCTAGTGGGACAAGCCTACACAGCTACACAGAGAGCTGAGGATCAAAAGTCTGAGGCTTGCTTGGGCTATAGACTGAGTTCAAGCCAGCCTGGACAATTTAAACTTTGACTCAAGAAGTAAGAGGATGAATGGAGATTTTCTACATGTTTGCAATAAATAACCAGAAAATACTTAAGTTACATTTGCAATGAAATAAAAAACAATAAAGCAGCCAAGTGTGGTGGTGTATATCTTTAATCCCAGCATTAGGTAGGCAGAAGTGGGCTGGTCACTTTGAGTTTGAGGCTAGCCTTGATTATATAAAAGAGAGGTTCAAGTCAACCATGTTTACATAGTGAGAACCTGTCTTAAACAAACAAAAACAATAAATTAGTTATAAGTAAATTTAACAAAAAAGATGAAACACTTGAATACTGAAAAGTGTAAAATGTTGCTTAAAAATTAAATGCAGCCTGAATGAATGAAAAGACAGTCCATATTCTGGATTGAAAAGATTTAATACTGCTAAGATGCAATACACCCAAGCAACTAACTAAGTCAGGACAATATTCACAACACTATAATGGCACTTTTAGTAAAAACAGAAAAATCTATTCTAAAATTTATGAAATCTCAACGTAGACTGACAGCCAAAACAATCTGTAAATGAGAGAAACCTCACATCATAATTTTAAAACTCACTACAAAACTACAATAGTCAAAACAGTATGGTACTGGTATAAAGACATGGAATATATCAAAGAATTCAGAAACATGCAGAATTGATTTCAAAATGAATGCCAGGACAATCCAAAGAGAAAAAGAAAGCCAATATATTTGAGCATATACATGCATTAATAATAGTAATAATGTTTCAAAATAATGTAAATAATGGCTGAAGATGCATGACATTAACCTCTGATCTCCATGTGCACCTGCACACATACATGCACAAGCATAAACACGCATACACACCTCCTTACACACACACACACACAATGAATTTAGGTCCTTACTGTGTATCACACACAAAACTAACTTGAAATAAATCAAAGACCTAAAATGAAATAACACGGAGTTGGGTGAGTGGGGAGGGGAGGAGGATCTGAGAGGAGTTGGGAGACGGGAAAGTATGATCAGAATGCACTGCATGAAATAAATTTCAATTAAAAAAAACTTAAAGCTGAAAGTATAAAAGTCTTAGAAGAAAACACATAAGAAAATCTGTATGACATCAGATATGACAATAATTTCTTACATAAGAAACAAAATAGCTGTACCAGGAGATCCATCCGGAGGGGTAAGTGAGTGTCTGACTGCTGGCCAGATGCCCCAGGAACAGAACACAGGCACCCTCCAATCCCCTAAACTTTCTAACCATTTACCAGCTTCCCTCTGGCTACTGCCTTTCTCTACTTATCCTATCCCAGCTTGCCCCCCCCAAAGCACTTCCTTCCATCTGCGGGGTCCTTAGATCCACCACCACAGGCTACTTCAGGGTGGAGAGGATCTGAGAGCCAACTCCAGTGCTAAGAGAGGGCAGACCAAGAAATACCCCTAAGTACACAGTTAGCCACAGCAAAGATCGGACCAAGCCACTAAGACTCTCCTAACAGCACTTAAAGGAAGAGATGGGCAGGCACCAATGCAAGAATTCCTCCAACAATTTGAAAAGCAACATGATAACACCAGAATCCAGCGAACATACAAGAGGAAGACTTGAACACCCTAATCCAGAAGAAGTAGAAGAAACAAACTTTAAACATAACATTCTGGAAGTGTTAGAGACCATTAAACAGGATGTAAAAACTCCTTTAAAGAAATGAATGAGAAGCCTAACAAAAAGTTAGAAGAAATGAATAAATCCCTCAAAGATACCCAAGGAAACCAAGAAAAAGCAATCAAACAGGTAATGGAAACAGTTCAAGACTTGAAAACTGAAATGGAGGCAAAGAAGAAAACACAAAACGAGAGATGGCAGGATATGGAAAATCTGGGTAAACGAACAGAAACTACAGAGACAAGTATAACCAACATAATACAAGAGACAGAAGAAAGAATCTCAGTTGCTGAAGATACTATAGAGGAAATAAACACACTAATCAAAGAAAACAGCAAATCCAACAAATTCTTAACACAAAACATCCAGGAAATCTGGGACACCATGAAAAGACCAAACCTAAGAATAATAAGGGTAGAAATAGGGGAAGAATTCCAGCTCAAAGGCCCAGAAAATATATTCAACAAAATTATAGAAGAAAACTTTCCCAACCTAAAGAAGGATGTTCCTATGAAGATACAAGAAGCATACAGAACACCGAATAGACTGGATAAAAAAAAAATCCCCTCACCATCCAGTAATCAAAACACAAAACATACAGAATAAAGAAAAAATATTAAGAGCTGCAAAGAAAAAAAGGTCAAGTAACATATAAAGGTAAACCTATTAGAATTACACCTGACTTCTCTATGGAAACCATTAAAGCCAGAAGGTCTTGCATAGATGTGCTAAAGACACTAAGAGACCATGGAAGCAAGCCCAGATTACTATACCCAGCCAAGCTTTCTTTCGCCATCAAAGGAGAAAACAAGTTTTCCCAGGATAAAAACAAATTTAAATAATACACAGCCACAAACCCAACCTTACAGAAAGTAATAGAAGGAAAATCACAACACCCACAATAACTCAGACATCTAACAACCCTCCACTAGCACAACTCAAAGAAGGGAAACACACAAACTCTACCACCAAAACAAAAAAAAAAAAACAGTTAACCAGTGGTTATTAATATCACTTAATATCAATTGACTCAATTCACCTATAAAAAGGCACAGGTAAAGAGAATGGATATGAAAACAGGATCCAACATTCTGCTGTTTACAAGAAACACACCTCAACCACAAACACAGACATTACCTCAGAGTAAAGGGTTGGGAAAGGTTTTTCAATCAAACGGACCTAAGAAACAAGCAGGTGTGGCTATAGTAATATCTAACAAAATTGACTTCAAACTAAAATCAATCAGAAGATATGGAGATGGACACTTTATACTCATAACAGGAGAAATTCATCAGGAAGAAGTCTCAATCCTGAATATCTATGCCCCTGATATAAAAGCACCCACATATGTAAAAAAAACATTACTAGAACTCAAAGCACACATCAAACCCCACACATTAATAGTAGGAGACTTCAACACTCCTCTCTCATCAATGGACAGGTCAACCAGACAGAAATCTAACAGAGAAATAAGAGAACTAATGGAGGTAATGAATCAAATGGACTTAACAGACATCTGTAGAACATTCCACCCAAATAGGAAAGAATATACCTTCTTCTCAGCATCTTATGGAACTTTCTCAAAAACTGATCACCTACTTGGTAACAAAGCAAACTTCCACAGATACAAAAAAATTTTAGTAATAACCTGTGTCTTATCAGATCACCATGGAATAACGTTAGAATTTAACAACAATTCTACCCCCCAGAAAGCCTACAAACTCATGGATACTGAACAGTCAACTACCAAACCACCCCCTGGGTCATGGAAGAAATAAAGAAAGAAATTAAAGTCTTCCTTGAATTCAACGAAAATAAAGACACAACATACCCAAACGTATGGGACACTATGAAAGCAGTGCTAAGAGAAAAGTTCATAGCATTAAGTGCCCACATTAAAAAAAAAAGGGGGGGGGGAGAAAGCTCACATTAGAGACTTAAGAGCACAGCTGAAAGCTCCAGGAGAAAAAAAGAAGCAGACTCACCCAGGAGGAGTAGAAGACTGGAAATAATCAGAGGGCTGAAATCAACAAAATAGAAACACAGAAAACAATCCAAAGAATCAATGAAACAAAGAGTTGAAAAAAAAAATAAACAAGATTGACAAACCCCTATCCAAACTAATCAAAAGACACAGAGAACACGCAAATTAACAAGATCAAAAATGAAATGGGGGACATAACAACAGACACTGAAGAAATTCAGAGAATCATTAGGTCTTACTACAAAAGCCTATATGCCACAAAGTTGGAAAATGTAAAAGAAATGGACTTGTTTTTAGATAAATACCATATACCAAAATTAAATCAAGATGAGATGAACAATTTAAATAGACCTATAAGTCGTGAGGAAATAGAAGCTGTCATAAAAAACCTCCCAACCATAAAAAGCTCCGGACCAGATGGTTTTAATGTGATACATGAGACTGTCTAAAAAAACCCCCCCAGCCATAAAATTGAAAAATTGGCAAATTTACATTATATACATTTTATAATTGTTAAATTCATAAGCTATCAAAACCACTGAATTATAAATTTCAGATAGATGAGCTATTAATTCTCAAACCAAACATCGATAAAACGTTTAAATAAAACTATAACAAGTTTGATAAGGTAAACTGACATATACAAGACTTGTTAGAACTGAAAACAAAAGCTAACCCTAAAAAAATTAAAGAGTTACAGTAAGCAGCAAATTTAATCTCAACAATATCTCAGGATCACAAAACAAGCCATTATTTACTTTGTCCTGAGGTTGAATTAAAGGGAGAGGAGTGGAGAAAAAAATGTATAGCTCAATAAAAACAATAAAATAAACGGAAAAGAAAAAAAGAAGTCCAAAAGAAAGAATATAGAAGGACGACACTTTAGATTAAGTATACGTTTAGCTATTGACTATTCTAATTTCTGATAAAAAAAAAAAAGGAACAAGAAATGGCCAATATCTATTGACTACTCTAATTTCTGATTAAAAGGAACAAAGAACAATAACTAGTAAATGTGTATATATGGGCATACAGTTATCTTATTATTATTTATTAGCAATATAAAGAAAATGAACAACACAGCCGAGAGTTATAAAATTACTGAGAACTCTATCACAATGCCTAGAAGAATTAAAAGATTATGTCATTATAGCTGAGCATTCAGAAACTCAGTAGTAGAACCATGAGATTAACATATCAATTACTTGAATGTTGCCTATTTCTCCACTGCATTTGAAAAATATTGATGATACATTCAATTCACTTCTAAAGGTCACCAGCAATGTTTAACAAAAATGTTTTGAAACTATGAGAAAACTTACTAAAATTTCACCAGGAACTTTACTGATGAGAATAACTAGATACTGGTGACAACTTGCAAAAACACCCTAAAAAATGACTTAAAAACTGAAAAAGATTTAATAATCACTACATCATCAAAGAGATTCACTGGGTCTGTTCTACTGATAGACAAATTAATGCTTTCCTGACTACATGTTGTACTTAATAACATTTGACAAAGTACTCACTGCATCAGCTAATGGTGACAATACCTTGACCTTTCTACTACAGTCGAGTGAAGCACCTTCAAAAAGTATTTGCCAAAAAAGTCCATATGTACACAAGGTTTTGTCAACAGAATAAGCAGAGGTAACAAAGATCAGCACACACACAAGACACAGAAATGCTAAATATGAGGCTGGGGTGATGGCTCAGTAGGTAAAGCACAAGCCACACAAGGCTTAAAACCCAAGTTCAGATCTCTGAAACCCACAGAAAGCTGTGCATGGTGCACAGATTTGTAACCCAGTGTTCCTACAGCAAGATTGGGAATAGAGAAAGGAGACTCCCAAGGAGTTCACCAGCAAGCTACCTGGTGTGTGAAGCAGCTAACAAAAACAGACCCTGTCTCAAACAAGATGGTGGGCAAAGATCAAACCCTGAGGTTGTCATCTGTCCTCCATATGTGCACTGTGCCAACATTCACAATCACAACATACACACAAGAAACACTAAATTAAATGAACAATCATGAAAAATTAAATACAAGATGAAACATATAGAGAGAGAGGAGCCCTAACACCGAGGTTAATTTAAGGTGTCGACTGAGAGATGTTGAATTAGTAAAGCATACTTCTAGTGCATCTGTAAGAGTGTTTCCTGAAAGACTAGCGTGTGAATCAGCTGAGTGGGAATGACTAGCCCTGATTAAGGGAAGGCACCATGCAATTCGCTGGGCACCCAGATGAAAAGGAAAGTGAGAGAAAGGTAATCATTACCATGTCTGTATAATCTCATGCTTTCTCATCTCTCTCTAGCTCTAACTTTTAGAACTGACTTTTTTCTGCTGCTGCCATCACCATCATTCTAGTACATCATTTCGGGTTCCTTGATCTTTGTATCTGAGATTTAGACCAACTTGGCCTCCCATGATGACCCAAAGGACTATTGGGTCTTTAGTCTTGATTCAGAACTGTATCATCATCCTCCTTCCAAGGCTCTGAAGTTGAAAGACAATTCCATGACTGGGTTCCCCAGCTATCCAGCCTACAGGCAGTCATCACAAAATATTTCAGCCTTTACAGTTAGTAATTATTTAAACCAAATGAACAAATCCAGACACTGACACAGATAAAACAGATAGAAATCCGGACACTGACACAGATAAGACAGACAGACAGACAGAGACACACACATGCACGCACCTTGTGACCTAATCTAATTTTATATGCCATTTCTTTTTCTCTATCAACTTGACTAATACAACCAAGAACCAGAAATACATACAGGCAAAACATGTATGCACATTAAGATAAAAAACAATTAATTTAAAGCCTAAAGGACTACTGGTCCTGGCACACCCTAAAATCTAGAACCACAAAGAAATGAGAGAATGCTGGTGACCTACAAGGGAGAGAACTGAAATCAGCAACCCCATTAAAGAAAGACCTTATAACACTTTCTTCAGATAATGAGATAACATCAATTCTAATCCTCAAGGCCTAGGACAGAGCCAGTGGTGCCAAAAGAGATGAACATATGCGTGAGTTTTGTAGGCATGCTGATTCACCTTAGCAATTCTGTTATTGGGAAGGCTGAGGTAGAAAAACCATGAGTTTGAAGCCAACCTGGGATATATAACAACCACCTGTATTAAAAATAAAACAAATCTGATAATCCAATGAAAGAGTCTTTGAGCTGTAAGACTTACAAGCACTCTGGAGACTAGGAAATGCCTAAGCGAAGGCTACAACTCAATGATAGAGTGCTTGCTTAGGATGTGTAAGGGTCCTGGGTTCCAGTCTCAGCACCACCAAAGATAAGCAGTGGAAAGGAAGGAAAACTAATGCTCATGAATTCAGGGGATCTTGATTACCACTGGTCTGTTTGCTACTTTAAAGCCTAATACTTTTCAAGTCATGTGCCAGGCATGGCAATCACTTTCCTCTTGTCTAATAGTCAGGCTTAAGTGTAAAACTTGTTTTCTATCACTTGAACCAATGAGATAAAAGGACTTGAGAGCTCCTGGAAGGGCCTTCCCTGAGGAGTAAAAATGAGGACTTTTCCAGAGTCCCTTTTCTTTCCACTTAAGATGCTACTATAATGATGTGGTCTTTATGAGCTAGTTGTCTTGTGCCAAGTAACAGAACTAAGGAGACTTCAGAGACCTGCTAATCCAGTACTCTGGTTGGCTGAGCTAGTGAACCAAGCCTGGGACTGCCTGCCTCAGAATTTCACCCTTAGTGATAAATGTCCTGTGTTTGAAGCCACTGTCAGCTGTAGTCTTTAGGACTTACAG
The DNA here is from genome assembly GCF_000317375.1 of Microtus ochrogaster. Classification (NCBI taxonomy): domain Eukaryota; kingdom Metazoa; phylum Chordata; class Mammalia; order Rodentia; family Cricetidae; genus Microtus; species Microtus ochrogaster. Next base: position 84,575,050 of record NC_022013.1, read on the forward strand.
TCAAGCACATCCAGTTACAAATACTAAAAACAAACTCAAAATGTAATTTTCTCTCTCCTGTGACAGACAACCAACCTATAGAAGCTTTACATTAGTCAAAAATTTGTTTCCATGTATCTAAACAGAAACCACATGTTTGAGCATTTTTCTAATTTCGCCTTACTTGGAATAGAACTAACTCATCATTTTTCAGACTCAGTCCTTATCTAACAAACTCAGTATATTTTTTATATTCATTTACCTGCTATATAGATTTTTAAAAATTCAAAGCATAGCATAACCTCTATTATACCTCTACTTCTAAAGGACTGTAATATAAGCACACTAAACTGAGACAATGCTTCAGTCTCTGCACAAGTAATTCTTAAACAAGACAACTCAATGATGGTACTAACAGTGACCAGAACATAAAAGGATGCCCGCTGAACAGTCAAATAATGAGGGACAATTTCTGTAATGGAAAGAGTAAATAGAGCCTCTATGCGAAGGGAATTCTACTTTTACTACTGAAAACACATAAACCCCAAGTTTTTAGTTTCAGCCACTAAAATGCAGTTTAAGGGACAGAAATGCTGGTGTGTTGGAAGAGCAGGGAGACAAACATGGGAGAAAAGGGAAGGAGAAATGGAAACAGGAGGAGATGAGTGGATTCCACTTTTTAAAAATCTTACAGAAAGACTATTGGTACTAGATAAATTTTGGCTTTACAGTATTTGATATATGTACCTCCTAAAAGAGCTGATAAACAACATAAGGTGGGAAGGTGGATGAGGAATGGATGAGGAATGGATGAGGAATGGGGTACAGACAAGGGGAAGTCCCTTAGTGGCCGCATTGTTACAAATTCTTTCATTCTACTCTTCACAAGAGCTGTGATTCAGCAGTGAACGTTCCACCCATGTTATCCCAATCAGATTCTGTCTTCCCAATTATAAGAAACAGAGTAGGAGTTACGAAACCGGAGTCTCGGGAAAAGCATAAGAGACAGCAACTGACCTTACACCCACAACATATATGCGCAAACTTTGACTGGCTGACCAGTAGAGGAAGAAAATGCCAAATAATCAAAAATGAAAACTGGATCTGGAAAATACATTGAATTAATCAGTATGTACAAAAGTAAATACAGAAAATTTATTTAAATGATAAAATGTATGTCCACATGAATTTGTACTTCCAATAAATGTAAATAGTTTGCATGCACCAGCTAAAAATATAAACATTTCACACTGAGGACAAATATCCAGTTATATGGCTATTTCCAAAAGCCACTCATATTCAATAATACAAAAAAAGCAACAAAATGAAAGGGTTTGAAACAGAAGAAATTCAAATGGCCAAAAGACACTTAAGGTCATGCTCAACCTCCTTAGTGATCAGGGAAATGCAAATTAAAACAACTTTGAGATACCATCTTACACCTGTCAGAA
>NC_022013.1:84577840-84587364 GCF_000317375.1 Microtus ochrogaster
GAGGGAAATGGGAGGCGGGGGGGTAGGCAGAAATTTTTTCAATAAATAAATAAATAAAAAGAAAGAAAATGTAGGCCACACCAAACTGAGGAAGTCATTCTCATATTCTCTCAACCCTTTTAAATGCTACAATATTCTATATTCTAAGTCATTTTAATCATTAGAAATTTTTTTTCTGGTTGGTTATTCTGGTTTAATCCAGAATCAGATGGAGGTGGGTAGATTCCATGCCCTAACTTTCAGCCTTTTTTGTCCACAGCCATTCAAGAGAAACCCCAAAGTTCCTCAGACCACAGATCAAGTACATCATCAAGCTGAAATTCCACAAGCTATCAGCCAGTCAAAGACTACTACTAATCTTGACCCAACCTTACAATTCCAAGAAAGACCCTTCTCTTGAACCTGACAATCCAGAAGAAACATAACTCTCAGAAGTAGCAGTCTGAGGGCTTTTGGGGCAGCCCAGAGCCTCTACACTTGCCTAGGTTCTTTCTGAGTCCAATAGCAGGTTCCTGGCCTGCACTGAGCCTGAGAAGGTGAATCCTGGAAGACCTGAACACCTGGCAATAATTAAGATTCCGCACGTGAGGAGTAAGCCTGAGCCAGGTCCTCTGAGGGTCCTGGTGCACCCAAGTCTGGGACCTCCGAGGGAGTAGATCGGAACCAGTGACTTTTGCAGGGCCAACCCCAAGCCAGGGACCTCCGCAGGAACGGATCCAGACCGTTATTAACAGAAACAGGTCTGAGCCAGCAACCTAGACCCGAGCAAGCCTGAGACAGCAAACTCGACAGGAGCGAAGCAGTTCTGGGAGCACTGAGCGGCCTCCAGGAACATGGAGTGATCAAAGGTAACTAGAACCATGGCACTGACTGTACCACGAGGAACAACCATCTGAGCCTTGGGTCCACTGGCACCTAGAAGATTAATCACCAGAGTCAAAGACAGCCCCAACCACAACAATTAGAAATAAAAAACACACCTAATACCCACAAAGAGAAACACAACAACAGTAAAATCTAGAGAGACACTACAACAGCAAGACTTGAACAACCAAATAGAGATGAAGCAGAAGAAAATGACCTAAAAAATAACTTCAGGAGAATATTTGAGACTCCTAAAGAGGAAATGAGAAATTCCCTCAAAGAAATGAAGAAAAAGACAAACAAAAAATTGGAAGACATCAGCATCCTTTAAGAAAACCAAGAAAAAGCAATCAATCATATGAAAGAAACTATTCAAGACTTTAAAAACTTAAATAGAGATAGTAAAGAAAATACAAGCCAAGGGAATTATAGAAACAGAAATCATAGGGAAATGATCAAGAACCACAAATGCAAACATAAATAGCAGAATACAAGAGATGGTAAACAGAATCTCAAGCACTGAAGATACAATAGAGGAAATGATACTCATCAGTAAAAGAAAACATTAGATCAAACAAGAGCTTAACACAAAATATTCAGGAAATATGGGACACCATGAAAATATGAAATCTAAGAATGATGGATATAGAAGAAGGAGAAAAAGTTCAACTCAAAAGCACAGAAAATATATTTAACAAAATCACAGAAGAAACCTTTCCCAGTCTAAAGATTGATATACCTATGAAGATTCAAGAAGCCTACAAAACACCAAACAGACTAGATCAAAAAAAAAAGTCCCCTCGCCACATAATAATCAAAACCCTAATCATACAGAATAAAGAAAGAATATTAAGAGCTGCAAAGGAAAAAGGCCAAGTAACATATAAAGGCAGACCTATCAGAATTACATCTGACTTCTCATTGGAGACAATGAAAAGCCAGAAGGTTCTGGACAAGAGTTATGCAGACAGGATGCCAGCCCAGACTACTATACCCAGCAAAACTTTCAATCACCATAGAAGAACAAAACAAGATATTCCATGACAAAACCAGATTTAACCAATACCTAGCCACAAACCCAGCCCTACACAAGTACTAGAAGGAAAACTCCAATCCAAGGAAGTTAGCTACATCAACAAAAACACAGACAATACATGATCTCACAGCAGCAAATCCCAAAGAAGGGAAAAACATAAAAATTAACATCACCAACAACGAAAACTAAATTAACAGGAGATAACAATCACTGGTCATTAACATCCCTTAATATAAATGGACTCAACTCACCTATAAAAAGACACAGACTAACAGATTGGATACAAAAAAAGAATCCATCCTTCTGTTGCATCAAAGAAACACACCTCAACCTTAAATACAGACATTGACTCAGAGGAAAGGGTTGAGGAAAAAATTTCCAAGCAAATGGACCTAAGAAACAAGTGGGTGTGGCTATACTATTATCTAACAAAATAGACTTTAAACTAAAATCAATCAAAAGAGACAAAGAAGGACATTTCATATTAGTCACAGGAAAAATCCATCAAGAGGAAATCTCAATTCTGAATATCTATGCCCCAAATACAAAGGCACCCTCATATGTAAAAGAAATACTTCTAAAGCTTAAAACAAACATTAAACCCCACACACTAGTAGTGGGAGACTTCAAAACTCCACTCTCACCACTGGACAGATCAGTCACAGAAAATATTAACAAGATAAATAAGGGAACTAACAGATGTTATGCCTCAAATGGACTTAACACACATCTATAGAACAAATCCATCCAAACATAAAAGAATATACCTTCTTCTCATCACCTCATGGAACCTTCTCAATTTCTCAAAAATTGACTAATACTCAGTAACAAAACAAACCTCCACAAATACAAAAAAGAACTGGAATAACATCATGTATCTTACCAGATCACCATGGCTTAAAACTAGAATTCAACAACAACACTAATTCCAGAAAAACACATGGAAATTAAACAATGCTCACCTGAATTATCAAAGGGTCAAGGAAGAAATAAAGAAAGAATTAAAGACTTCCTAAAATTCAATGAAAATGACCCCACAACATACCCAAATTTATGGAACACAATGAAAGCAGTGTTAAGAGGAAAGTTTATATCACTAAATGCCTACATAAAGAAGCTGGAAAAATCTCACACTAGTGAATTAACAGAACATTTGAAAACTTTAGAACAAAAAGAAACAAACTCACCCAAGAAAACTAGAAGGCAAGAAATAATCAAATTGAGAGCTGAAATCAACAAAAAAGAAATAAAGAAAACAATAAGACGAATCAATGAGACAAAGAGTTTGTTCTTCGAGAAAATCAACAAAATAGACAAACCTTTATTCAAACTAACCAAAGCCAGAGAGAGAATATCCAAATTAATAAAATCAGAAATGAAAAGAGGGACATAACAACAAATATGGAGGAAATACAGAGAATCATCAGGTCATATTATGAAAACCTGTACTCCACAAAATTGGAAAACTTAAAGAAAATGTACAACTTTCTGGATAAATATCACTTACCAAAATTAAATCAAGACCAGATAAGCAAATTAAACAGACCTATAACTGATGAAGAAATAGAAACAGATATCAAAAATCTCCCAACCAAAAAAAGGCCTGGACCAGATGGTTTTAGTTCAGAATTCTATAAGATTTTCAAAGATGAACTAATACCAATATTCCTCAAATTGTTCCACACAATAGAAACAGAAGGAACATTGCCGAACTCTTTTTATGAGGCTACAATTACCCTGATACCCAAACCACATAAAGACATTACTAGGAAAGAGAATTACAGACCAATCTCATTCATGAACATTGATGCAAAAATACTAAATAAAATACTAACAAATCGAATCCAAGAACACATCAGAACCATCATCTACCATGATCAAGTTGGCTTCATCCCAGAGACGATGGGATGGTTCATCATACAAAAACCTGTCAGCGGAATCCATCATATAAACAAAGTGAAAAATAAAAACCACAGGATCATCTCATTAGATGCCGAAAAGCTTTCAACAAAATACAATATCCCTTAATGATAAAGGTTTTGGAGAGAGCAGGGATACAAGGAACATACCAAAACATAAAAAAGGCAAGATACAGCAAGCCAACAGCCAACATCAAACTAAATGGAGAGAAACCCACAGAGATCCCACTGAAATCAGGAACAAGACAAGGTTGTCCACTCTCTCCACATCTATTCAATATAGTTCTTGAGGTCCTAGCTAGAGCAATAAGACACCAAAAGGAGATCAAGGGATACAAATCAGAAAGGAATTCAAACTCTCACTATTTGCTGATGATATGATAGTTTACATAAACGACTCCAAAAATTCTACCAAGGAACTTCTACAATGCATAAATACTTTCAGTAATGTAGCAGGATACAAGATAGCCCTCCTGTACACAAATGATAAATGGGCTGAAAAAGAAATCAGAGAAAAGTCACCCTTCACAATAGCCACAAATACCATAAAATATCTTGGAGTAACTCTAACCAAACAAGTGGAAGACTTGTATGACAAGAACTTTAAATCTTTAAAGAAAGAAATTAAAGAAGACAACAGAAAGTGGAAAGATCTCCCATGCTCTTGGGTAGGTAGAATTAACATAGTAAAAAATGGCAATCTAACCAAAAGCAATGTACAGATTCAATGCAATGCCCAGCAAAATTTTTCACAGCCCTCCAAAGAAAAGTATACAACTTCATAAGGAAAAGCAAAAAACCCAGGAGAGCAAAACAAGTCAGTACAATAAAGGAATTTCTGGAGGCATCACAATCCCTGACTTCAAATTCTACTACAGAGCTACAGTAGTGAAAACAGCCTGGTATTGGCATAAAAACAGACAGGTGGACCAATGGAACTGAATCAAATACCCAGATATCAATCCACACACTTTCAAACACCTGATTTTTTGACAAAGAAGCAAAAAATATCAAATGGAAAAAAGAAAGCATATTTAACAAATGGTGCTGGCATAACTGGATATCAACATGTAAAAGAATGAAAATAGATCCATATCACCATGCACAAAACTCAAGACCAAATGGATCAAAGACCTCAACATAAAGCCAGTCATACTGAACCTCACAGAAGAGAAAGTGGGAAGTACACTTGATCGCATTGGCACAGGAGACCACTTTCTAAATATAACCCCAGCAGTACAGGCACTAAGAGAAACAATTAATAAATGGGACCTCCTGAAACTGAAAAGCTTCTATAAAACAAAGAACACAATCAACAAAACAACAGCCTATAGAATGGGAAAAGATCTTCACTAACCCCACATCAGACAGAAGTCTGATCTCCAAAATATACAAAGAACTCAAGAACTTGGTCATCAAAAGAAAAAATAATCCAATTAAAAAAAATGGAGTACAGACCTAAACAGAGAACTCTCAAGAAAGGAATCTAAAATGGCTGAAACACACTTTAGGAAATGCTCAACATCCTTAGTCATCAGAGAAATCCAAATCAAAACAACTCTGAGATTCCATCTTATACCTGTAAGATCAAAAACACTGATGACAACTTACGCTGGAGAGGTTGTGGGGGAAAGGGAACACTTCTGCATTGCTGGTGGTAGTGCAAGCTGGTACAGCCCCTTTGGATATCAGTGTGGCAATCTCTCAGAAAATTAGGAAACAACCTTCCTCAAGACCCAGCTATACCACTTTTGGGTATATATCCAAAGGATGCTCAACCGTGCCACAAAGACATATGCTCAACTATGCTCAGAGCAGCATTGTTTGTCATAACCAGAACCTGGAAACAACCTAAATTCCCCTCGACCAAAGAATGGATAAGGAAAATGTGGTACATTTACACAATGGAGAACTACACAGCAGAAAAAAATAACGACATCTTGAAATATGCAGGCAAATGGAGCTAGAAAACATCATTTTGAGTGAGGTAACTCAGACCCAGAAAGACAACTATCATATACAGTCACTCATAAGTGGTGTTTAAACATAAAGCAAAGAAAAACAGCCTAGAAATCACAATCCCAGAGAACCTAGATAGCAATGAGGACCCTAAGAGAGACATACATAGATCTAATCTACATGGGAAGTAGAAAAAGACAAGATCTCCTGAGTAAATTGGAAGTATGGGGACCTTAGGAAAGGGTTGAAGGGAAGGGAAGAGGCAGGGAGAGGCAGGGTCAGAAGTAGAGAAAAATGTAGAGCTCAATAAAAAAAGAGATTCCGCATGTGTGAGTGATTGAGCACACATACACACACTATACAGACCTAGAAATTTTGCAAGACTTCCCGTTAAAACAACTGAACAAAGTCAAAGCCTGAAGCAATCAGAGGAGGAGAAATAGTATGCCAGACAAAACAACAACAAAAAACAAAAAACAAAAACTGGGCAGTGCATGCTTCTTTTTAAAAGAGTATGAGGGAGGTTGGAGGAGTTAGCAGCACCCACCTCTGTATCTCTGTAACTCCAGCTCTAAAGGATCCAACACCCTCTTCTTGCCTCCACAGGAAATGCACACATGTGGTTCACAAACATACATGCAGGCAAAACAACCATACATGTAAAATTAAGATGAAAATAAGGCGAAAGATGAGAGAGACTACCTGGCAACTAGAACACTCAGGAAAATGACTTCTGAGTCGGGGCAGGAATTCAAGATAGGATCCTGAAAGCAAGAACTGAAGCAGAGACCATGGAGGTTTCCTGTTTACTGACTTGCTCTCTCTGCTCACTCAGCTTGCTTTTCTTTACAACCTAGGACCACCTGCCTAGGGGTGGCACTGCCCACAGTGGGCTAGGGCCTTCCCACATCAATCATTAATCAAGAAATGCTATACAGCCTTGCCTACAAGTCAATTTAATAAAGGCATTTTCTCAACTGGGGTTACTTCCTCCCAGATGACTCTAGCTATATCAAGTTGACAAAAAAAAAAAACCCACACTAACAAACATGTACACATAACATTTATTTGCACAAGAAATATATTAAACTGATTTTAAACAAACCCCCTAACTACAGCATCTATAGTTATCACTAACAATAAAAATGCTGAAATTTGTGCTACAGATACGATATGACCCTAGTATGACATATATTAAAAAGACAATTAATAATCCAAGATTCATACTGCTGGCCAAAGAAGCACTATAAGGAAGTTTTATAAGCATTCAAAGGAAGAATAAGTGGACAAAAAATGGCAAGGCTGTGAAAAGTAACATTTCAATGAACATTTGCAATTTTTAATTAAAATTTAATCACAGATATTTTTAATGCATTCCATTCTCTGTTCCACATAGCAGCAGTGGCCCAGAATCCCTAGAACAAAAGTATATTATTAGAGAAGGCATCTCTTATAGGTGATCAGAAAAAGGCAAAAAGTAATTTCAAACTTTATGTAGCACTAATAATTTCTAATGAAAATGCCTCAATAAATGATAAACCACAAAGCCCAACTGCAGTAGAAACTGCCTGTGACCTAAACAGAACCCAGATTCTCCTCCTAATTAAAATTCTAATTTGTGTATTGTTACACATATATTTGTGTATTGTACCTATGTATTTATGCAAGACTGTGTGCATGCATGGAGAGGCCAGAGGTCTACGTTAGGTGTATTCTGCAATCACTCTCCTTTTTTTTTCATTTTTTTCTTTTATTTTTAAGGTTATAAATAATTACATCATATCTCCCTTCCCTTTCCTTCCTCCAAATCCTCCCATAATTTTTGACAGGGCTTCTCACTGAAACTGGAGCTCACCAATTTGACTAGAGTAACTGGCCAACACACTCTAGGGTCTATCTGTGTTCTACCCATTTTCTGCTGCTATCTCAAAACACTGACTGAAACCTACAAAAGGAAAAAGAATTTATTTCACTTTACAGCTTATAGTCCCCATCACAGTCCATAATTGAAGGCTGCTGAAACAGAGGTCAGGGAGAGATACTGCTTCTTGGCTAGCTTTCCAGACTCACATAGTTACCATTCTCTTATGTCCCAAGCCCATCTGTCCACAGATAGCATTGCTCACAGTGGCTGGGCTTTCCCATACCAATCATTAATCACGAAATGTCCCACACACTTGCCTGCAGAACAATCTGATGTGGCATTATTTCAATTGAGGTTCTCTCTTCCCAGATGACCCAGTCTGTGTGAAGCGGAGAAAAAAAAAAAAGTCTAACCAGCATCCAGCATAACCTCTCTAAACCCCACACCACCTCATACCTTATCCCTGAGTTCTGGAGTGTATAAATGCACACATGCCTGGCTTTTACATGGGTGCCCAGTATCCAAACTAAAGTTCTCTTATTTGCATAACAAGAACTGTAAATAAATGAAATATCTCACCACCTCCCTAGATTCTAAATTTGTTTAAAAATCTTATTCTTCCTTCACACAGCTCAAGTACCTCAACAATCCCATCACCACTAGCATAAAGACTGCCTCACAAATACATAGAGATCTAATTCTGGCTATTTGGGACCAAAGCAGAAGTTTTTTCTGGGTATTGGAGAGTCATTTCTCTCTCCTTCCCCACCTAACTTTGGAGTTTGCTCCAGTGCCATCCTTTGGGAAGTGGTAAAGAATTTCACATTGCAGTAGATTCTCGGAGCCTGGATATTTGTTGAACCCGGATATTTGAATTGAACCAAAAGGCTCAATCCATCTTTGTTCTTGATAGGTCAGCAAAAAGTAAAACTTTTCTTACCTTTGAAACCAATTTGCATTGGATTTTCACTCACTTATAACCCAAAACATAATTTACATCATTTGTGTGATTCATTTTGTCTTTACTGCTCTGTTGAAATTCATTTACTAGGTGTTTAATTCCATAAACAGCTGAGATTACATATGTGCCTTGTATAACTTTAGAAGTAGCTATGTAAACGTTTAAAAGCATATTTAAAGGATTTAAGCTACATAGCTTTTTCCCAGAATAAACTACCCTCCTAAATTAGATAAGAGCTACTTACAATTGCCATCTCTAAGAACAGAGCAATCACTAAAAAAAAGAAAAAACACTGATCTGCTCAAAAAATATACTCAATATTTTTTTTCCAAGACAATGTTTCTCTGTATAGCTCTGGCTGACCTGGAACGCACTGTATAGACCAGGCTGGCCTCAAACTCACAGAGATCTGCCTCCCTGAGTGCTGGGATTAAAGGCGTGTATCACCACTGCCCAGCATACTCATGAATTCTAATACAACTCTATTCACACTGTCCAGTTTTGACAACTTAGCTGCAAAACTTAGAAGTAACTCAAAAAGGAAAGAATTTCAAAATAAGGTCAATAAGGAAGTATTAAATAACTGTACTTTTTAATTCTATAAAAGCTAAAACTATGTCTTAACTTTTCATTTTTATCCATTATTCAGAAGTAGTCATTACTTAGGACTTAAGGCAAGTATCAGGTCCTAAGAACAGCCCCCCCAATATAATTACAGTATACTTTTGGTTAGATCTATATTCAATGCCTCCATTACTAGTAACCATGTAAATTACTGTTACTTTTTCCTTCCTACACAATTTTTTTTTTTTTTTTTTTTTTTTTTTTTTTTTTTGGTTTTTCGAGACAGGGTTTCTGAACCGTTCAACGAAAAACAACACATAGTCATCCTCTGTTCCCACTGCTGGGACTAGAATCTTC